>NC_069503.1:715664301-715724301 GCF_027579735.1 Bombina bombina
AATGAACAGAACACTTGTAATTCAGGGCTCGGATTATATGCTTGGGAAGCGATAGACAACGGATCTATCAGCTCCCGAATTCAGCTAAAATTAAAAGCAGCCATCTTGGTCGGTGTTTGGACCCGCCCCCTATTTATTTTTTTTATTTTTTTTTATCATATATATTGTTGACAACCATCTTTATTTTGATTTTTGATTTCTTGGATACCCCATCATACACAAAGGATTAATTGGATTCACAAGGTCACCGGATCTGTCACACAGGGCATTTGTTAAGGATATCATCACTTATTAAGACTTTTTATATCATTTGGGACTTTTAATACACATTTTTTTGTGTTTAAATGTTTTGGTATTCCCCTCTCTCCTGAGGGGCACTTACTCTATTGTTTTTAACAATTTTTTAATTGTTTTCAATCGAATTGTTATATGTACATAGGGTACCCTAGTTTATGTGAATGTAATAAATGTATTTTAATATTATTTTGTTATTCTGATACTTTAGCCTATAGCTGGCGCTCCCTCTTTCATGAGTCTGATAGACAGAGTGCTAATCTTTTTGTTAATGTTTCAAGATAATCAGTATGCAACTGGAGGATCTCTACTCTCTCTAGATGTGTCCCTATTCCAATCTGGAGTCAGATAGAGCAATTTAAAAAAAAACTTTCCGATTTACTTCTGTTATTAAATTTGCTTCATTCTCTTGGTATCTTTTCTTGAATGAGCAGCAATGCACTACTGGGAGCTAGCTGAACACACCAGGGCCCCAATATTAAAATCATTCGGATAATATTGAAGTTTTAAAAGAGATCCATCTTGCAATCCAGATTGGTTGTGAAATGCTATAAAGGGCTGTTTGAGGGCAGTCTCGCCAAAAGGAGGTGATGCTTCTGTGACAGTGGTGGAATTTAAAACGCAGTATTGTCTCCTGCATTAAAGGTGCAATGTACATTATCCCTTTATACATTATTGAATGACAATACAATTTACATGTGTCAGCTGAAACTCAACCTCTTGCTACAATACAATAGGAGCTGGGTGTTGTGGGTTTATTATATATGTTCATACACTGTTTTTTTATATGTATTATATAGTAAGATATTATATGTATTTTTTTTTTAAATTTTTTATTTAAATAAACATGTTTTAACTTTTGCCATGTGTTTTTTTTGTTAGAAGATTTAGTGTGCGAGATATTAATATCCCTTAGAAAAGTCGCATCTTTTTTTATTTTACCAAAGTGCATTTTTTTTAGCTTTGCACTGTGTAAAATATATTTTTGGGAATTTATAGCTTTTTTTAATATTGTATTTGTCTAGCCGCTAAGTTCACACTGTACTGAACGTGTTTTACTTCTAATATTGCGACCGCTCTGTGCTAAACATTAGACATGTGCGATTCGGTTCGGTTTGATTCGGAAATTCGGAAAATTCTGCAAATTCGGAGATTCGGGTCGAGCCGAATCTCCGAATTAAAATTGTGCCGAATCTACCGAATAAATCTGAATAACTTCGGATTTATTCTGATTTATTTGGTAGATTAGGATAGCCATGGATTACACTAGTATTGTACAGTATATTAGGTTATATCACTCTGCTATGGGTTACACCTAATGTACAGTACATAATACTAGTCTAATCCCACCTAACACTTACCGAAATTCCGAATTTCCGAACCGAACCGAATCCAGCCGAATTTATTCGAATCCGAATGAATCCGAAACAAATCCGAACTGAATTTATTCGAATCTGAATGAATCCGAAACAAATCCGAACCGAATTGATTCAAATTTTTCCGAATTCGAATCGCTCCGAACCGAAATTCGAAAAAATCCGAATCGATCCGAACCGAATTTTTTCGCCATGCACATGTCTACTAAACATGCGCTATATTAATAACACATTGTTATAGTGTAACTTATATAGATATTGCACAAGGACAGTGCTAACAAAATAACTAATGCTTCTGACTAAAATAACTAATGCTTTATTATGTCAGTTCTTACTTTTGATTCAAATAGCCCCTATACTTTGAGATACTTCTTTTGGGCACAACACTTTGAGATACTTCTTTTGGGCACAACACTTTGAGATACTTCTTTTGGGCGCAACACTTTGAGATACTTCTTTTGGGCGCAACACTTTGAGATACTTCTTTTGGGCGCAACACTTTGAGATACTTCTTTTGGGCACAACACTTTGAGATACTTCTTTTGGGCACAACACTTTGAGATACTTCTTTTGGGCACAACACTTTGAGATACTTCTTTTGGGCACAACACTTTGAGATACTTCTTTTGGGCACAAGTGTATTATCTACAGTGTGTTCTACCTCTGGATACTTCAAAAGTTGGCTATAGGGCAATGAGTAAAGTCCACATGAGATTTTGCCTAATGCTTAGAGAGAAAAGCTGCAAAAACATGTGAAGCACAACAAGCAAGGCGCGTTTATTGCCCATTGGGTGCAAATGTATTTCATTTTTAATAAACAACAAGATAGGGAATATTTTCAATTCATAATTTTCCCTGTGCTCTGGGTCACTGCACCACATGCACGGTGCTCAGAGAGGTGGGGGGATTGAAGAGAGAGGAGGTCAGTAAGTATATACTACAACAGTACAATGACATCTACAGGCAACATTAAGAAGTGCAGGCGGTAATGGTGCAGTATCTGTGACAGCTTTCCTTTGGGCGGGAGCAGTTACCTGGAGCAGTTCCACAACTGGCACATGATGCCAGGCTGGTGCCCCTTGCCCCCCCTTCCCTTAACAACAACACTGCTTGTAAAAAGTTTAATAACGTTTAGTGAAACATCTAGAGAATACACATTTGTTACTTTACCAACGTTTTTGGCAATTTATATCTGAATATTTCAGTTTATCCACTGGTACCAGATAGGCTGCAGAGCATTCCATGGAATTCTGAATATTGACCCTCCTACATGCTGCATTATGCTTGATATGGGCAGGTGCTCATTTATATTTGTCTTTAAATAGTCACAGAGAATGATCTTCAAAAGATGTGTTCCTAGACTGCAAAACAATACAGATTTAGCTATCATGACAATGTTATGGCAGATTTTCTGCAATGTAGTCTTTAATTTCGGATGCATATATAAAAAAGTGATTATAATGTCCCTTTAAGAAAAGTGAGTAACAACAAACCAATAAAAGATCTGTCTCTCTGGATAATATTAACCTGTGGAACTGAAAAACGTATTAACAAAAACTTAAAAAGCCATTATGTTTGTATATAGTTTATATCTGCAATTAATAAATTAATTTGTTAGCAAAGTTTGTATTTTGTTGTTGTTGACAGATTCAATAAGCTTCTTAATAGGACAACGTACTTTTCTTTTAATATTTTCCAAAAAATCAATTTTACCTGCTGGAGTATATGTGTATGAAATAGCTGAGTTTGCCTTTCGTTAAAGCCACCTGTTTCAACAGTACAGGGAGTGCAGAATTATTAGGCAAATGAGTATTTTGACCACATCATCCTCTTTATACATGTTGTCTTACTCCAAGCTGTATAGGCTCGAAAGCCTACTACCAATTAAGCATATTAGGTGATGTGCATCTCTGTAATGAGAAGGGGTGTGGTCTAATGACAGCAACACCCTATATCAGGTGTGCATAATTATTAGGCAACTTCCTTTCCTTTGGCAAAATGGGTCAAAAGAAGGACTTGACAGGCTCAGAAAAGTCAAAAATAGTGAGATATCTTGCAGAGGGATGCAGCATTCTTAAAATTGCAAAGCTTCTGAAGCGTGATCATTGAACAATCAAGTGTTTCATTCAAAATAGTCAACAGGGTCGCAAGAAGCGTGTGGAAAAACCAAGGCGCAAAATAACTGCCCATGAACTAAGAAAAGTCAAGCGTGCAGCTGCCAAGATGCCACTTGCCACCAGTTTGGCCATATTTCAGAGCTGCAACATCAATGGAGTGTCCAAAAGCACAAGGTGTGCAATACTCAGAGACATAGCCAAGGTAAGAAAGGCTGAAAGACGACCACCACTGAACAAGACACACAAGCTGAAATGTCAAGACTGGGCCAAGATATATCTCAAGACTGATTTTTCTAAGGTTTTATGGACTGATGAAATGAGAGTGAGTCTTGATGGGCCAGATGGTTGGGCCCGTGGCTGGATTGGTAAAGGGCAGAGAGCTCCAGTCCGACTCAGACGCCAGCAAGGTGGAGGTGGAGTACTGGTTTGGGCTGGTATCATCAAAGATGAGCTTGTGGGGCCTTTTCAGGTTGAGGATGGAGTCAAGCTCAACTCCCAGTCCTACTGCCAGTTTCTGGAAGACACCTTCTTCAAGCAGTGGTACAGGAAGAAGTCTGCATCGTTCAAGAAAAACATGATTTTCATGCAGGACAATGCTCCATCACACGCGTCCAAGTACTCCACAGCGTGGCTGGCAAGAAAGGGTATAAAAGAAGAAAATCTAATGACATGGCCTCCTTTTTCACCTGATCTGAACCCCATTGAGAACCTGTGGTCCATCATCAAATGTGAGATTTACAAGGAGGGAAAACAGTACACCTCTCTGAACAGTGTCTGGGAGGCTGTGGTTGCTGCTGCACGCAATGTTGATGGTGAACAGATCAAAACACTGACAGAATCCATGGATGGCAGGCTTTTGAGTGTCCTTGCAAAGAAAGGTGGCTATATTGGTCACTGATTTGTTTTTGTTTTGTTTTTGAATGTCAGAAATGTATATTTGTGAATGTTGAGATGTTATATTGGTTTCACTGTTAAAAATAAATAATTGAAATGGGTATATATTTGTTTTTTGTTAAGTTGCCTAATAATTATGCACAGTAATAGTCACCTGCACACACAGATATCCCCCTAAAATAGCTATAACTAAAAACAAACTAAAAACTACTTCCAAAACTATTCAGCTTTGATATTAATGAGTTTTTTGGGTTCATTGAGAACATGGTTGTTGTTCAATAATAAAATTAATCCTCAAAAATACAACTTGCCTAATAATTCTGCACTCCCTGTAATGGCTATAGAAAAGTTATGTAATAATGCGACAGCAGAAGAAATCAACCTCTCTTTAAATGGTGAGAGACCCATTCTATTTGAAAGGGTTGTTGTTAGAGCATCTTTGAAAACAATGGACTCTAATTAGCTGCTTGCCTAAGTATATAATCCCTTTAAGTGTTGTTTATAGTGATAGATATACATAAGTATACATGAGTTTAACACTGTTTAGGATATTGCAGAATCAGAGTTCTGAATCATGAAAGTTGCATTCCAGGTTCTCTGTGGTGATTGTAAAATAATCTCAATTTTGAAGAGTTAAAGGGCCAACATAGTCCAAAATGTATGTGCTTTTTTTTTAAACATATTTATTTATTCATCCAGCATTGTACACAAAGATAATAGGATCACAACGCTATACTACGCAGGGCAAGCAATAGTAAACTGCAAGGCAAAATAAAACAGCATTGAAAGTTTATGCAAAGGGGACTATCTATCAAGCTCCGAATGGAGCTTGATGGCCCGTGTTTCTGGCGAGTCTTCAGACTCGCCAGAAACAGCAGTTATGAAGCAGCGGTCTAAAGACCGCTGCTACATAACCCTGTCTGCCAGCTCTGAGCAGGTGGACAGGAATCGCCGCAATTCAACCTGATCGAATACGATCGGGTTGATTGACACCTCCCTGCTGGCGGCCGCGAGTCAGAAGGGGGCGGCGTTGCACCAGCAGCTCTTATGAGCTGCTGGTGCAATGCTGAATACGGAGAGCATATTGCTCTCCGCATTCAGCGAGGTCTTGCGGACCTGATCCGCACTGTCGGATCAGGTCCGCAAGACCTTTGATAAATAGAGGCCATAGTCTTTAGTTAACGTCTTGATCTGTTCGGGAATATTTACCATTCCTTGAAATAATGTGCAGTTGCCTCTCATGCTACTGTTTCAAAATAGGTCTGCATAGTAACAATGTTAGACTCTAAACCTTTGTTTTTTTTTACCTTAAACTTGACCAACTTGGATCAGGAAATCTGATCCTTTAGAACCTTTACATTCTCAGCAAAAAAAAAAAAAAAAAAAAAGGAAAAGAAAAAAATCCTATATCCTCCTCCTCCTCCTAATTTGTGAATTTGTAAGGTGTAAGTTGTCTGCTTCACTGTAAGATTTTAACAAAGATATACACGTTACTAACAGACACTTTACCTTACTTTCTCCAGGGTGCCACTCCTAACAAGTTTATTTATTTGTTTTATTGATACTAGAAGATACAGAGAAGTCTAGAAGCCACTCCCCCCTAAGCTGTACATTGAAAATATATTCAGAGTTTCTGAATGGGAATAGTATGTAGGTCTGTTGTGTCACTGGTAAACTGAGTAGGAAAGTTTCCCATTTTGTCATAAACATCCTGATTCTCTGTGATATGTCCCCCTCAGTGTCTGCCTGTTCTAGCACCATTTGCTTTATTAAGGAGGCCTTTAAGTGTGATAAAGTGGGCTTTGATTTTTGTAGCCAATGTGAAAGGATTAGCCTTCTAGCCTGAAGAATGACATTGTAAAGGAATAAGAGGTTGTTTTTAGGCACCTCTTCAAGTTTGAGAAATATAATAATTTCAGTGGTTATTTCAATCTGTATCGAGCACGCAGTGTGTAACCAATGTTGAATCATGTTCCAAAATGTCTTTAGTCTAGGGCAGTGTTTCAACATATGCAGAATGTCTGGGTGTTTGTATGAGCACTTAGGACATAGCCCCTGAGTGTCAGGTTGCCACCTGTGGAAGATTTTTGGGGTTATGTACACGTTGTGTATGACTTTTAAGTGTGGCTTTCACGTTTCCGCAGACAGTGTAGCTTTTTTACATTTTTCAAAACTTCCTAACAGTATTTGCTCCAATATATCCAAGCTATATGAGTCAATAGATGTTGTTTGAGGTGTTTATCATAGTGCTGGATTGCAATAGTTCCCCAATATAATGTCTCACTTGGAGAGATGCAAAATGATGTGTGTTGGGTAGAATATATTGTGCCGGTATGTCTCTGAAAGGTCTTACTTCTTTTTCCCATCTATTGTTAGAATTTGTGAGATAGTTGTCACTCTTAGCTTGTTCCAGTCCTGAAAATTTTTAGTGGTGTATCCAGCCTGGAAATCTGGGTTCCCTTGTATGGGAAGATATATTGTGGTATTGTCTGAGATTCCCAGGTGTTTACAGATTTTCCACTAAGCTTGGAGAGGGGTTTGTAGAAGTTGGTAACCATTTACAATTATTTCTGCCTGAGCAGATGTCATGTGAGGAAGCCATGGCTTTATTGACCCTTCTTCTAGTTTTTGATCAGTAAAATGATTATTATTTAAAAACCAATCTATCACATATTTTGCTAAGGCCGCCCAGTTGTAGAATTCCAGGTTAGGGAGGGCTAGTCCCCCCCGCATTGTTTGGCATGTCAATTTTGAGAAACTAATCCTATGTTTTTTCTTATTCCAAATGAAGTTTAATATCAGCTTTTTGAGGGAGGAGAGATCTCTTTTATGCAGTATTTCTGAAAGCATTTGAAAAAGGTACATTAGTTTGGGAAGTAGAATCATTTTAATTAGCCCTACTCTTACAGACAGAGAAATTGCGAGATTGCTCCAAGTCAGTATATGTTGTTTGAGTTCTGCAAGCAGGGGGCAATAGTTATGTTTATACCATTGGGTTGGGTCCCTTGTTAGAGTTATTCTTAGGAATTTAAAAGTGGATGTAATCACTTTAAATTTGAATGGTAGTGGTTGGGATGGTGTGTGGCTGTTTAGCCATAAAAATTCTGACTTTTCTTTGTTAATTTGATATCCCAATACTAAACTGAATTCCTGTATCATATCATCCGCAAAAAGCGATAAATTAATTGTTTCTCCTCCAATTTTCAATTCCTCTGTTTCGTTTCGTAATCTATATGTAAGGGGTTCTATGGCAAGGTCTAAAAGGAGGGGTGACAGAGGACACCTCTGCCTGGTAACCCTCAAAACGGGAATGGGGCTGATGGGGTACCATTGATTAGTATCGCTGCCTGCAGGTTATCATAGATAGTTCTGATGGCTTGTTTAAAGGAGTCTTGTATTCCAAATTTGGCTAAATTTGTAAATAAATGGTTCCAAAGAATTTTATTGAATGCTTTTTCGGCATCGCAGAGGGCTTGCTTCTTCTGGCTTAGCAGAGTCTGTCACTTCAGAGAGGTTCCAGTAATGGGTTAGTATAAATTGCAATTTCCTCATATTTGCTACAGATGACCTTCCCTTTAGAAATCCGCTCTGGTCCCTTGTGGACCAAGATGGGTAGAAGATTGGCCAACCTATTTGCTAAAATGTTCGTCTGTAATTTGTAATCGGAGTTAAAAGGACACTGAAACCATTTTTTTTCTATCATGATTTGGATAGAGCATGCAATTTTAAGCAACTTTCTAATTTACTCCTATAATCATTTTTTGTTCATTCTCTTGCTATCTTTATTTGAAAAGCAAGAATGTAAGTTTAGAAGCCGGCCCATTTTTAGTTCCCAACCTGGGTTGTCCTTGCTGATTGGACAGCACTAATAAACAAGTGCTGTCCAGGGTCCTGAACAAAAAATTGGCTGGCTCCTTAGCTTAGATGCCTTCTTTTTCAAATAAAGAAAGCAAGAGAATGAAGAAAAATTGATAATAGGAGTAAATTAGAAAGTTGCTTAAAATTGCATGCTCTATCTATGAAAGAAAAGAATGTGGGTTTAGTATCCCTTTAAATGGACAGTTTACTAAAAAATGTTCTCCCCTTTAATTTGTTCCCAATGATCCACTTTACCTGCTGGAGGGTATTAAATTGTTTACAAGTATTTCCATTACCTTATATTGGCATTTGAATTAGTTTATTTAGCCGGTGGTATCCCCACCCATCCTGAAAGTTTTTGGCCTCAAGGCCAAGCTGTGTAAACACAGCCAGTATAAGAAATTACACTTCCAGTGGGTTATAGAAAAGATAAGGTAATAAAATGTTAATTTCTCATTGTTCTCTCCAATTATTGGTGATTGGTTTATGGACAGATATAAGATAAAGAAACATGTATATGTACACAATGTGATAAAGAAATGAGATCTTATTACAGGGAGTGCAGAATTATTAGGCAAATGAGTATTTTGACCACATCATCCTCTTTATGCATGTTGTCTTACTCCAAGCTGTATAGGCTCGAAAGCCTACTACCAATTAAGCATATTAGGTGATGTGCATCTCTGTAATGAGAAGGGGTGTGGTCTAAGGACATCAACACCCTATATCAGGTGTGCATAATTATTAGGCAACTTCCTTTCTTTTGGCAAAATGGGTCAAAAGAAGGACTTGACAGGCTCAGAAAAGTCAAAAATAGTGAGATATCTTGCAGAGGGATGCAGCACTCTTAAAATTGCAAAGCTTCTGAAGCGTGATCATCGAACAATCAAGCGTTTCATTCAAAATAGTCAACAGGGTCGCAAGAAGCGTGTGGAAAAACCAAGGCGCAAAATAACTGCCCATGAACTGAGAAAAGTCAAGCGTGCAGCTACCAAGATGCCACTTGCCACCAGTTTGGCCATATTTCAGAGCTGCAACATCACTGGAGTGCCCAAAAGCACAAGGTGTGCAATACTCAGAGACATGGCCAAGGTAAGAAAGGCTGAAAGACGACCACCACTGAACAAGACACACAAGCTGAAACGTCAAGACTGGGCCAAGAAATATCTCAAGACTGATTTTTCTAAGGTTTTATGGACTGATGAAATGAGAGTGAGTCTTGATGGGCCAGATGGATGGGCCCGTGGCTGGATTCGTAAAGGGCAGAGAGCTCCAGTCCGACTCAGACGCCAGCAAGGTGGAGGTGGAGTACTGGTTTGGGCTGGTATCATCAAAGATGAGCTTGTGGGGCCTTTTCGGGTTGAGGATGGAGTCAAGCTCAACTCCCAGTCCTACTGCCAGTTTCTGGAAGACACCTTCTTCAAGCAGTGGTACAGGAAGAAGTCTGCATCCTTCAAGAAAAACATGATTTTCATGCAGGACAATGCTCCATCACACGCGTCCAAGTACTCCACAGCGTGGCTGGCAAGAAAGGGTATAAAAGAAGAAAATCTAATGACATGGCCTCCTTGTTCACCTGATCTGAACCCCATTGAGAACCTGTGGTCCATCATCAAATGTGAGATTTACAAGGAGGGAAAACAGTACACCTCTCTGAACAGTGTCTGGGAGGCTGTGGTTGCTGCTGCACGCAATGTTGATGGTGAACAGATCACAACACTGACAGAATCCATGGATGGCAGGCTATTGAGTGTCCTTGCAAAGAAAGGTGGCTATATTGGTCACTGATTTGTTTTTGTTTTGTTTTTGAATATCAGAAATGTATATTTGTGAATGTTGAGATGTTATATTGGTTTCACTGGTAAAAATAAATAATTGAAATGGGTATATATTTGTTTTTTGTTAAGTTGCCTAATAATTATGCACAGTAATAGTCACCTGCACACACAGATATCCCCCTAAAATAGCTATAACTAAAAACAAACTAAAAACTACTTCCAAAACTATTCAGCTTTGATATTAATGAGTTTTTTGGTTTTGAGAACATGGTTGTTGTTCAATAATAAAATGAATCCTCAAAAATACAACTTGCCTAATAATTCTGCACTCCCTGTATACCTACAAGCTCAACCCATTTTATTAGGTTGTGACTTCAAAACACAAAATCAGCTCATTCATATACACAAATAATCCTTAAAAAGGCAAATATTATAGATTGTATACTCTGCAGCTGGTAAAAAAAAGTAATTGGAAACACATTAAGGGAAAAACAATTGTATAGTATACTGTCCCTTTAAGTAAGGAAATGGGCCTATATGATGTTGTAAGAAGTGGGTCCCTCTCTGGTTTTGGCAGTAAAGTTACATTAGCTTCAGCAAATCTTTGAGATAATGTCATCCTCCCTTCCAAGATATTGTTATATAATTTAGTAAGAGGTTCTGATACTTCCATTTTTAAAAGCTTATAGAATTTGCCTGGCATTCCATCAGGTCCAACTGTTTTCCCCGAAGGTGGCGTGCCAATAGATCCCTGTACCTCCTGGTTTGTGATTGGGGCATTTAAACTGTCCAACTGGGCAGCATCCAGCTGTGGCAGAGCTATATCTTGCCAAAATTTGTCTTTAACCACAGGATCAATTGTTTGGTCTTAGTATAGTTCAAATCTCACGCAATGCCAGCTAAAACAAAAGATCGGAAACCTAGGAATAGCCTGGAACCTAATACTGAGTTAAGACCAGAGATAAATAGTTTAAACATAAACAAAGCAGATATTGAGGAAATATCTAGACAAGTTGTCTTTTTACTGCAACCACAATTTGATCTAATTGGAACGCAGATCTCTACACTGTCCACAGAAATGACAAATTTCACTTCTAGGCTCTTAGAAGCCGAGACTAGAATTTCGGACATTGAGGACTCTGCGTTTAAATTGGACCAACTTAGCCAACAGAACAGTTTAAGATTAGATGATCTTAATGACAAAATAGAGGATCTAGAAGACAGGTCTCGTAGAAATAATTTAAAGGTTATAGGGTTACCAGAAAGCGGATTATATGACGATCTCATCCACTTTTCGGCAATAACGCTACCCCAGATTTTGGGTATTAAACAACAAGATCATTGTATTCAAGTGGAAAGGGCTCACCGTATAGGTAGCATAAGACAGTCTTCAGAAAATCAGAGACGGCCCATAATGGTGAAATATCTACATTTTCAGGATAAAATGAATATTCTAAGGTCTTATAGAAAGATACAAAACCTGGAAATTGACCAGAATAGAATTTTAATTTTTCAGGACTACTCAGCACAGACAGCTAACAAACGTAAAGCAATGGCTCCATTCTGCACCGCACTTATAAATCTTGGGCTATTTGCCAGATTAATCTATCCTGCTAAGATTAAGCTTACTATTGATAATGTAATAACTATGTTGAACACACCTCAAGAGGCCAAGATTTTTTTAGATAAGTATAAAGAGAGCCACTAGCTTAGGCAGGTACCCCGATAGTTGGCCTCACAGTATCATGGTGCAGGTATTTTTGTGTTCAATACTTTGTGGCTTTAAAAAATGTACAAAATGTATACTATACTGACTGTAATTATGTGGAATGTTGGTAGGAAGCAGTGGTTATGTACTATTGAGAATGGGAGGGATAGGTGGGATCTGAGTGGCCTGGCTGGGGGGGGGGGGAATTCGAAATTGTGTGGTTTTTTTTTTTTTATGTTTTTTTTTCTCTCTTTTTTCTCGGCCTGTTGTATGCTCTATATTTTAGATTAAAATAGTGAATTTAAAATTCATTTCATGGAATGTGGGTGGCATAACTAGCCCTATTAAATGAAAAAGAATATTAGTATATCTTAATAAATGCAAAGCGGATGTTGTTCTGTTACAAGAAACACACCTATCTGAACAAGAACACCAAAAATTGAGATCGAGTTGGGTACAGGAAGTCATTTTTACCGCATGCGCCTCCCGTAAACGAGGAGTGGCTTTATTATTTAGAAAAAATCTCGATTATGAAATTATTGCCCAAGAAATAGACCCAGGGGAGCGCTATATTATCATGAAAATTAAACTAGGTACTTCTATCTATACCATATGTAATGTATATGGTCCAAATAGTCTGGACGAGCTGTTCTGGGTTAATTTAAAGGTCAAATTGCTTAATTATGGGGATACTAATTTAATAGTGGCCGGTGATTTTAATCTAGTTTTTAACAATATTGATAGATTTCAACCAAATAAGGGAACTCCTTTCAAAATTTCTCTTAAAGCAACTAGAGTGCTTAAAACTTTTTGTAGTGCATTAAAAATTAAGGATATATGGCGACATAGATTTCCCAACACTCGTGCATTTTCCTGTGAATCGAAACAATACAGATCATATTCTCGCATAGATTTTTTCTTAGGATCAGACAGAGTCATGGGTAATACGCAGAAAACTGAGATTGGAGAATTCACCATCTCAGATCATGCTCCCATTTCGTTAGAAATTAGTCTAGACAACAACAATCCTGATATGGCTAGAAGTTATGCGTTTCCTCGTTACCTAGCCGAGAATAATGAGTTTAAACAATTAATCCATAACATGTGGAATGAATATGTATTACAAAATAACCCAGATCTGTATAGCCCAGAAGTTTTTTGGGAATCCGCCAAAGCGGTGATTAGGGGGGAAATTAGGAAATACACCTGTAGACTTAGAACGAAAATGAGGTTAAGGGAATCTGAACTATCTAACTATCTAAAAAATACCTATAACAGATATTTAGCGCTGCCTAACAAAATTAACTGGTTGAATTATACGAAAGCAAAAAAAGAATGGGAAACTATATCTATGCAGAAAGTTGCAATACAAGAATTGCTGTATAGAACCAGATTCTATAGATACGGTAGTAAGGTGGGCAAAATGTTATCAAAGTGTGTGAACATGTATCAGGCACATAAGACTATTAAAGCTATAAGGATTGATGGAGAAAGAGTTATTAACCCCAATGATATAAAAACCGGGTTTTATGAATTTTTTAAATGTCTGTATGATGTCCCGCAGATCGATGTCCACAACAAGGAGTCATTCTGGGGGGAAATTAGTCTCCCTAAGCTATCTTTACAGGAAGTGGAAAAACTTAATCAACCTATCACTAGTATAGAATTAAAACAAGCTATCAATAAATTAAGACTTGGCAAAGCAGCTGGTCCAGATTTACTACCAGCAGAGTTCTATAAAATCTTGAGAGATGAGATTAATCTACCCCTAGTAAACTTGTTTAATGATTATTTTTGTAACGGCAAGGTTCCTTCTAAGTATTTTGCAACTTCTAAAATTATCCTGATCCTGAAAAAGGGCAAAGATTCTGAATTAATAGATTCATATCGCCCAATATTATTATTAAATTCTGATTATAAATTATTTACTGCTATCCTAGCGCATAGACTTAATGCTATTTTGGGGGCTTTAGTGCATGTGGACCAGGTCGGCTTTATGGCACATCGGAACTCGGCAGCAAGTATTCGAAAAGTTATGCTGCTGATTGATTTTTTTCAATCAAAGTTGAGTAAGAGTATGGAAGAGCCAGCTATCTTGTCCCTGGATGCCCGCAAGGCGTTTGATTCTATTACGTGGGACCATTTATTCCATACTATGGAGCATTTTGGCTTTAGAGAACACTTTCCCAATTGTATTCGGGAGCTATACGCAAATGCCTCATCAGTATTAATGGTGAATGGTTCGCCTACGGACCCTTTTTCTATCTGGACTGGCACTCGACAAGGCTGCCCAATTTCACCACTCCTGTTTAATTTGGCAATTGAACCATTGGTGTTATTATTAAAAACGCATCTCAAAGGGATTTGCCTAGGAGACGCCCACTGCAAATTATTATTATATGCAGATGATCTGCTTCTCTTTCTTAATGATCCTCAACCTGAAGTTCCGGTCATTTTAGAAATTATAGACAAATTTGGGTCATTTTCCGGCTATAAAATTAATATTAGTAAATCAGACTTACTCTGGTTAAACTCATCAGTACAGTCAGACTATGTACCCCCTTTTAAAATAGGCCGAACAACATATAACATACTTAGGTATTAACATAAGTAAAAACCCATTAGATTGGTACGATATCAATTATTCTCCTCTTCTTGCCAAAATAGAAGTAGATTTAAGAAAGTGGGCAAATATACCCCTTTCACTTACTGCAAAAGTTAATCTAATTAAGATGACCATTCTACCGAAACTTTTGTATGTTATGCAAAATATTCCTGTCATAGTAACTAAAAATGATCTTAAACGTCTAGACAGCTTCATTAGGTTATTCATATGGGGTAGCGGAAGGAAATGTATCTCGCTATACAAGCTGGCTCAGCTTAATCAGTTTGGAGGACTAGCGTTGCCCGTATTTTCCTTGTACAACAAGATCTGCTTAGCTAAGGTAGCCATGGGTTGGTTAACTGATGGATCATATGTAGCTTCTCTTGAGATTGAAAAAAAACTAGTCTATCCCTACTCCTTAGCGGCTCTATTGCATTGCTCGGCTTCAGTCATACCGAATAAGATAAAGAAGAGAATTACATTAATGAATGTTATAAAAGCCTGGCAGGCTATTCGGAGTAATATGAATGATAATCCCTTGATTTCTGAGGTTATACCCATTATGAAAAATCCAAGTTTTACTCCTGGTTTAAACAATAAACTGTTTCTTAGATGGGCTGATCAAGGTCTCTCACATCTAATTCATTTACGTGATTCGGAAAATACCTCTATCTACACTTTTGCCGCACTAAAATCACGCTATCAGCTTATTAACACAGATTTTTACGCGTATTTACAGGTTCGCCATTGGTATAATGAAATCTTACAAAAGCATACTAGCGAATGGACTCACCCCGCCATAAGAATGGGTCTTAGCCTTTACAAGTTAGGAAAACGCTCGAGTAACTATTGGTATAGGATGATTCTATCGTTATGGGGGGAGAGTAATTTACTGGACATCTATGCCAGGTGGGCACAAGATATTCCTAATTTAGAAATAGCTAATGTGAAACTTAGTATAGTTGCAGTGGAGCGGGCCTCCCTTTCGGCAATGAATCACATTTTAAACTGATAAACCGTATATATATATACCCCCAGCAAGTTTAAATAGATGGTATGGTAACATATTGAATACATGCCCACGTTGTTGTTCCTGCCAGGCTGATCTGGTCCATATGTTTTGGAGCTGCCCGAAAATCATGCAATTCTGGGGTAGGGTACAATTCTGGTTAAACAGGATATTCTCCTCCCATTTAGTATTTCAACAACAAGATATTTTCTTCTTGACAGTGTCTTCGGGTGATACTTACAATGTTGCTTTTGTAAACACAGTAATTCTGGGTGCTAGATACTTAATTTTAAAAAACTGGAAAGCTAAGCATGCACCAACGATCAATAATCTATCTCACCTTTTACATTTACAATATACAATAGAACAATTAGATAGTGTTAATTCTGGAAACAGTCAACAAAATAAATTTGTAAGTAAGTGGTTGGATTTCTTTAAAATATATAGAAATTCTATTTAAGTATACGGCAAAACTATTACAGGGTGTTTCTGTTTTTTTTCTCTCTCCCTATCCCCCGCCAGGCCATTCTCCCTCCCCCCCCAGTAGTCCTCTCATAAGGTCCACTTTCGTGTCAATAGATTAATAGCTACTTAATCGACTAATACAAAGTATCATGAAAATTGTCTTTTTTTCTTTTTTTTTTTTTTTTCTTCTGCAACTGATGTTTCAATGTGAAATTATCGTTTTTGATTGGCAATTTTCTTATTCGACCATGTATGTATAAATTCAAAAAACTGTTGAGGTTAGCATAATTAAGCTTTCTCTTTTTTTTTTCATGTTCATCATAATTATGTAATTTGCTTGGATATGTTTTTTTTTTTAATTATTATTTTTTTGCTTATTGTTCTTTCTGTTACTTTACCTCAACCTCAATAAAAGAAATATAACGATAAAAAAAGTTACATTAGCTTCAGCAAATCTTTGAGATAATGTCATCCTCCCTTCCAAGATATTGTTATATAATTTAGTAAGAGGTTCTGATACTTCCATTTTTAAAAGCTTATAGAATTTGCCTGGCATTCCATCAGGTCCAACTGTTTTCCCTGAAGGTGGCATGCCAATAGATCCCTGTACCTCCTGGTTTGTGATTGGGGCATTTAAAATCTCCAACTGGGCAGCATCCAGCTGTGGCAGAGCTATATCTTGCCAAAATTTGTCTTTAACCACAGGATCAATTGTTTGGTCTTAGTATAGTTCAGAGTAGTATTTAATAAAAATGTTTTTAATGTCTGTCTCCCTTGAAAGTATGGTGTCGTTTTCACTAATTTCAGTTATGGTATTGGGTTTCCTTTCTAGCTTATTAAGTCAAGCTAAAAGTTTACCTGTGCGGTTACCATATCAGTAATATTTTGCTTGTAACCTATTGTATGAGTTATTTGATGTCTGTGTTATGTAAGTATCCCTGTGATTTTTAATTTCACTGTACTTTTTGCTGTTTAGTGGTGTTGGGTTGCACAAGAATCAATTTCTAGGGTTTAAAATTTGTTTCAATAATAGGTCACTTTTTTTGTGTGTTTTTTCTTGGAGTTCAAAACATAAGAAGTTACCACCCCCCTGAGAACTGCTTTTGCTGCTTCCCAATAGAGTAGTGCATTCTTCGTGTATTTGGAGTTCAGTGTTTTATAGGCGAGCCATTCTCCCACTAAATGTTTGTGTCGTAACATAAGTATGTGGGGAAGGTCCATTTGTTGGACCATTTCATGTTAAGTGAGGTATCGACAATCAGTGTAACAAGTGCATGGTCTGATATTGTCAAAGGATCAATTTTAGAGTCTATTACTTTTGGACATACTGTGGCAGATACTAAGAAGAGATTAATCCTTGAAAGGGTGTTTCCCAAAGGGGGTAGGCATTTGTAATCCCTTGCTTCATGGTTCCTTTCTCTCCAGACATCTCTTAATGCTAAATAAGTGCTAAAGGATTTAAAGATTAATCTTCCTCTTTTGGATCCTGCCCACCTTTTCATGTTACTAGTATTCATTTTTTCGGGGTTTTGAAATCTATCTGCTGGGGTATGAAGTGCAATGTTGAAGTCTCCCCCTATTATAATGGGCAGGTCTGAAAATTGGACAAGTTGGGTTTGGAAATGTGTCCAGAATACCTTCTTATGTGCTTCTCTCTATCTGAAAATTAGCACTAATATACCATCCCTCTTGGTCAGCCTTAACTTGTATGATTGAGTAGTTTAGATTTTTCCTGAAGAGGAACGCGACTCCTCTAGCTCTTTTAGATTCATATGGAGTAAAAAGCACCTCTCCCACCTAACTTTGCTTTAATTTTTGATGTTCTATGATGTTAAGGTGTGTTTCCTCAAGTATTGCAATATCTACCTTTTTTGTGTGTAAATATTTCAATATTGCCCTTCTTTTTATTGGAGATGTAGCTCGTCCAACGTTCCATGTTATGATTTTCATTGTGTGGGGATGTTATTCTTAGTTATCAACGGTATATGCAACGTTGTGTATAGGCTATGTGTGTGATATTAAATCCTACTCAATACTTTGTGTAAGGTGTGAGGTACCTACACAGTCAGGGTTATTCTGTTTCTCTGGTCAGGATTAGCACCCCGAGTTTGTAAATGCAAATCAATTCTGCCGTTTGAAAATATATTAAGAGCAATGAGAATAAAACAGTATTTAAACAAAGTAGAATTTCAGTAAAAAATCAACTAAACAGTAGCTGTCAATAACTATCAATAACCTTAACCAGGTATCCCCCCCCCCTCCCTACATTGCAATGGTGGGCAAAATAGATCCCATCTGGACCTGAACTATTGTTCTCAAAGATACTTAAGGGTCAATTCACGTTGTATCCTCACGATCTTCCTCCATATCTGGGTGTCTTGGTAGACAATCAGCTTCAAGAAACTGTTGAGTCAAATAATTTTGGCCCTCCTGGGGTCTGCAATCTCAGGCATGCTGGGTATATTAGAGCCGCTGATCTGCCACTCTCTATAAGCTGTTTGCAATATGGTGAAAACTCTTTTCTATTTTCAAGCCACTTGAAATCTTGAAATATGTATATTTTTTCCCTTCAAACTCGTGGTTAGAGGTTTTCCTGTATGCTTGTAGAATGGTTATTTTATCCCTGAAATTTAGGTATTTGACCATGACTTGATGGGACATTTGATTGTTCTCTGCTTGTTTGCTGCTGTTCCCCACTTTGTGAGCACGTTCTACTGTGCATGGGATCATGTTCGGAGGAATCTGCAATAGCATTGGCAGGATGGTTTCGATAAATTCTATTAGTTGTGTGTTAGGAAATGACTCAGGTAGTCCTACAATACGCAGGTTGTTCCGCCACAACCTGTTATCTAAGTCATCTATTTTTGCTAATAGAAACTTATTCTGTTGCTACAGATTAGATACATTAGATGATATATCTTTTTGCCTGATTTCTCCATCAGAGGCTTTCTGCTCTACCTGGGTAGACAAGGACGTTTTTAAATCAGTTGTTAGAGAGTCCATCCCTGTCTGCAGATGTTCAATTTTGGGTAAGAAAACTTATGACATGTGTGCAACTATCTGATGAGTTTCCAGCATGGGTGCTCTTGTATAGAAGTGGATTGTACTTGTATTTCTGCCTGATGACGCATTCTTTTGTCCCCTTGTTTTTGTCTGTTAGACATGGTGTCTGTGGCTTTTATGTAGGAACTGTTTCTCCTCCAAGTTTCAATCCCTCTGTTTCGTTTCGTAATCAGGTTCTTGCCACTTAAAAATGGTGTACCACTCTGTTACTTTGCTCACATTTTATTGGTGGTCAAATGGTCAGTTCTGCTGGTGGTCACACTCTCAGCCGATGCATGGTCTGGTAGGTAAGTGATCCCTGCAAGGATTCTTGGCTAGGGTAGGTTTTTGAGCAGTTTGCCCAACTTTTACAGGAGCTTGGTGTCGGAGCTCTGTGAAACTGCTGCCATTAGTTAGACCCGCCCACCGGAATCTGAAAAAATGTATGTGCTTTAATCTGTTAGCAAATGTTATTTTTCGACTATAACTGCCCTTTAAATTATAGAAAAAGTAGGTTAAATAAATGAAGAATATTGACAAAATAGTTTACTATGGATAATTAAACAATTGCAATTCAAGTTTAATACCCCTTCAAAGATTATAGCTGTTTGGTAAAAAAAAAATGTATATATATATATATATATATATATATATTTTTTTTTTTCTGAATGACAGATTTTATTTTTAGTCAGTCTACATATTAATTTCCCACATGCCTGTTTTAACAGCTGTAAAAATGTAGGATGTAAAATGGCTTCCTAACTCTTTCATGTAGCATCTGTAGGAAATAGCACAACAAAATTGTAATCTCTCCTTGGACTGCTGAATGGCACCATGGGATGGACAATATTGAATTGCAATGTCCATATATGCACAAACACAAATCATTTGTTCTTTCCCTGTTAAATGAGGACAGTATGAGGATGCCAGAAGTTAATAACACATAACTTGAAGTGTTTTACAGAGTGAAAGAGATAGAACTTTTCATTGGAGAAGTGCTGGGTTGAAATGGTGTAACTGGAATATAAGAGTAAATTAAATATATTCATTTTAATAAGACTGCTGGGATTCCTGAAAAGAATGTCCTAACAATCTGGAAATAGAGAGTTATAGTTTTTTTTATAGTTTTGTACTTCGTGTTGCACTGTGCTTAATTTCAGGAGTAGAAGGCCCAAAGCAGAAACAGATTTTTTTTTATGTGAGGATAAGAAGGCACATCGTGTACAGAGACTGTATTTTTACAGATGGTTTAAGGCAGCAAATATGTGTACAAAAGTCAAAAGTTACACAGCAAAAACTTAAGCAATATGGAAAATAAGCACTATTTGTATAAACATAATAATCCTTATGTTAGTCTATGCTTAGGTTGTCTAACATGAAACAATAGGCCCTCCACTGTGTTTTCTCAATCAGCACCTCTTTCCCTAATAAAAAAAACATGGAGATATATAACAGCCTTTACTTGTGAACCATTTTCTTAAAGGGATAGTGTACTATAAAATTGGGTTCTCCTTAATGTGTTTTCAATTACTTGTTATACCAGCTGCAGAGTAGAAAATATATGGGAAATTGCTCCTTTATATTTATTTTGTATATAAAATAGCTGTCTGCTTTGTTAAAGAAGAACCCATAAAGCGCTACATTACGAAACCTGACGACGTGCTAACTAAATATCGCGACTTTGTTAACTTCTTCTGATTGGAACAGCCAATAGAATGCGAGCTTAATCCTATTGGCTGATTGCAACAGCCAATAGGATTTTTTCAAACTTAATTTCGATTGGCTGATAGACATCTATCAGTCAATTGGAATCTAAGGGACGCCATCTGTTAGGGGGGGCAGATTAGGGGTTAATAATATTTAACTAGTGTTTGCGATGTGGGAGTGCGGTGGTTTACGGGTTAATATGTTTATTATAGTGACGGCAATGTCCGGAGCGGCAGATTAGGGGTTAATCATTTTATTTTAGTGTTTGCGATGCAGGAGGGCCTCGGTTTAGGGGTTAATAGGTAGTTTATGGGTGTTAGTGTACTTTTTGGCACTTTAGTTATGAGTTTTATGTTACAGCTTTGTAGCGTAAAACCCATAACTACTGACTTTCAGTTTACGGTATGGATCTTGACGGTATAGGCTGTACAGCTCACTTTTTGGCCTCCCAGGCAGACTCGTAATACCGGCGCAAAGGAAGTCCCATTGAAAAATGACTTTTTGAAAGCTGCGGTAATTACATTGCGTTTCGGCCAAAAAGTGTGCGGTGCAGCTAAACCTGCAAGACTCGTAATACCAGTGGTAGTGAAAAAGAGCCTTAACGCTGCTTTTTCACTCATACCGCAAAACTCGTAATCTAGCCGAATGTTATTTTTAGTGTAAATACATATTTCCCTTTATATATCTATATATACTGTACATATATATATATTCTAGGGATTAATTAGGATTTTTATAGTATGTATAATAATTTTTAAATAATTGTTATTAATATTTTTTAATAGTTTATATTTAATATTCCAAGAATGCACATTTGAAGTTAGCAATTCTTTATGTGCGCTAACCTGACACCGCATTAAACCTAGAGAGCGAACCCCAATGGGCGTTACTCATATTTTACATTCCTATGTTTTTCACATAGAAAATAATGTAATTTTTATTATTAAATATATATTTCTATATATATATCTCATACTGTTAATGTAAAATAGATATCTATACCTATATATCTATAGGAATAGATATGTATGTAGGTATATATATATATATATATATATATATATATATATTAATATGTAGTTACAATAAAAAAGTACATAATCCTGTTTGTGCGGAACATTGGAATGTTAAGTATGTACAGTAAATATACAGTAAAACACATAAATACTTAAAAACAAATACTTAAATATATATATACAGTATATACACACATCTATACATATATATATATATATATATATATATATATATATATATACACATACATACATACACACATGTAGACATGTCTATGTATGCTACATATATGTTAAAGCCCATTTTTTGTCAAACACCTTGTACTTTGAACCCTTATAAGTTTAAATACATTTTTATCATATAGTGTTTATATGAATGTGATTGTACTTTTAAGTGTATTTATGTTGTGTTTAATGCAACTTTTTTCTTCCCCTACCCTTTACACTAGCTCTCAAGTCGAGATAAACCGACAAGCGTAAATCTTGATTGAGCTCGAGCAAATGTGTTTACTTTCAGCTCGTAACATGCACGATAGATAAAAGCTGTTAAAAACCCAATATTGCTTGCACGCTGCAGTTAGAGCCAGGGGCGTAACTAACAGTGGTGCAAAGGTCGCCATTGCGACCGGGCCCAGCAGGTCTCTCACACAAGGGGGGGCCCAAAGCAGATGGTTGTTTTTTCAATTTATTTATTTTTATTATTTTTTTATTTTTTCTCCCCAACCTTCACATATTATTTATATTTATTTCATTAATTATTTTTGTAATTTGCAGCCAGGGCAGCAGCGCGAGACGGCATGGCAGATCATTTTGCACTTTTGTTGTAGTCTCTGGCTGCTCTCTCTGCCGCTGGCTGCCCCGGAAGTTTGGAAGTGTAACTTTCCCTCCGCTCCTCCTCCCTCCTGACTCACTGACTGGCTGCACCGCGCAGTGCGCACGTGTATCCCGACTAGTCTGCACGTGCAGTGCTGTGCAGCCTGAGCGAGACAGGAGTCAGTGTGTGATGACGCGTGCGGCGTGAGTGGTCTGGGACCCCTGGGTGGAAGTCAACCTCGTCTGTCAGTGTCTGCTGTGCTGTAGTCTGTTCTGGCGGTACCGCGGTGGTCTGACTATCATCATTCAATCAGCCAGGTAAGGTATTATTCTATAACTAACTACTATTGCCAATTGTTAAGCTCAGACTGAGTCAGACTAGTCAGACTGGGGGGGGGGGGCGCGGATGCATGGTTAGGCTGAGGAGCCAGGAGGGCTCTCATGGTGAGGCTGAGGGGGGGCTCGGGCTGCCTGGGGCACGGTCAGGTCAATGAGCAGAGTAGTGAGTGAGAGTCAGATTTAGGGGGGCCCGCCACGGACAGTACTTAGCGGGGCGGGGGGGGGGGGGCTCGGGCTGCCTGGGGCACGGTCAGGTCAGTGAGCAGCAGAGTGTAGTGACTCAGATTTAGGGGGGCCCAGCCACGGACGGTACTTAGCGGGGGGCGGGGGGGGGGGGGGCTCGGGTTGCCTGGGGCATGCCGGCCAGGTCACGCCACGGTGAGCAGAGTCAGTCAGATTTAGGGGGGGCCAGCCACGGATGGTGTGCTTACGCCTAATATACTACAAAAGCTGTATAATATATCATTAATCACTTGGCTTGGCTGCTACAAATAAAGAGAATAATATCATGTATGTAACCTAGTACTACTATAATATAAATCTCGGTGAGGAAATGATTTGAACCAGTCTGGTGTATTATCTTATTCATTCAAATGCATCAGGAAGCTGTTAGTTTGTGGTTTGTCCCATTTAGCTTTCATCGTGTACCATACAACACTAGCTGTCACCATGCACATTCACTGAATGCCATTGCCCTGTGTGCCATGATGCTACAACCAGTGATCTGCAGGTATGCCCCTGTATGTCATGCTGCAACTGCAATAGTCACTGTGCTATAACCAATGCTCTCCATATGTACTCTGTGTGATATACTACAACCAGTGCCCATCACAGTCTGTGTGTCCCCTTTACCATCCTGTCCCTACCAATGTTACAACCAATGGTCTCTATGAGGTAATTGTGTACCCTTTGTGCCATGCTGCAACCTGTGGTCACCACCATGTGGTCACTGTGTACATACCCAGTGGTGTTACTGGTAGCTACCACTGTGTACATACCCAGTGGTGTTACTGGTAGCTACCACTGGTAAGTTGTAGCTACCAGTAACACCACTGGGTATGTACACAGTGACCACATGGTGGTGACCACAGGTTGCAGCATGGCACAAAGGGTACACAATTGCCTCATAGAGACCATTGGTTGTAACATTGGTAAGGACAGGATGGTAAAGGGGACACACAGACTGTGATGGGCACTGGTTGTAGTATATCACACAGGGTACATATGGAGAGCATTGGTTATAGCACAGTGACTATTGCAGTTGCAGCATGACATACAGGGGCATACCTGCAGATCACTGGTTTTAGCATCATGGCACACAGGGCAATGGCATTCAGTGAATGTGCATGGTGACAGCTAGTGTTGTATGGTACACGATGAAAGCTAAATGCAGTGTTGCATTTAGTTGTCAGAATGTGGCCGCTGTGCATAGTGATGAATTGGTCAATATGTGGTCACTGTATAATGCTGCAGTGGCCTTCATGTCCCCACTGTATATAGTGATGCAGTGGTCAGTATGTGGTCACTGTGTATAATGATGAAATGGTCAGTATGTGGTCACTGTGTATAATGATGAAATGGTCAGTATGTGGTCACTGTAAAGGTATGCAATGGTCAGCTTGCGACCACTGTACAGTATAGTGTTGCAGCAAGTGCTCAGTACCCTGTGTGTAAAGTGCTGCAGCCAATGGTCAGCATGTGGTCACTGTGCAGTACTAAAGCCAATAATCAGTACGTAATAACTGTGTTGTGTGTACAGTGCTGTACCATTGGTCAGTAACTGCAATGATCAAAGTTTCAAACAACTGTTTATTGTATAGTTTTGTAAATGTGTCATGTGATTTGAAATAAATTTAATCATGGTGTTTTGGTATTTTGTAAGTGTTATATCATAGATGATAGCACAATACATTTTTGTGATTTAAAACAATATATCCTGTGACACTGGGCTGGCACTAATAATCTCAGACAATAAGCACTGTGATATTACTGTGACACTGGCATCAATTAGCTCAGACAATAAGCACTGTGATATTACTGTGACACTGGCACCAATTATCTCAGACAATAAGCACTGTGATATTACTGTGAGTCACAGTAATATCACAGTGCTTATTGTCTGTGAGCTAATTGGTGCCAGTGTCACAGTAATATCACAGTGCTTATTGTCTGAGCTAATTGATGCCAGTGTCACAGTAATATCACAGTGCTTATTGTCTGTCTGAGATCATTTGTGCAGTGTTATAGTAATATCACAGTGCTTATTGTCTGTCTGAGATCATTTGTGCAGTGTTATAGTAATATCACAGTGCTTATTGTCTGAGCTAATTGGTGCCAGTGTCACAGTAATATCACAGTGCTTATTGTCTGTCTAAGATCATTTGTGCCAGTGTCACAGTAATATCACAGTGCTTACTGTCTGAGCTAATTGATGCCAGTGTCACAGTAATATCACAGTGCTTATTGTCTGTCTAAGATAATTTGTGCCAGTGTCACAGTAATATCACAGTGCTTATTGTCTGAGCTAATTGATGCCAGTGTCACAGTAATATCACAGTGCTTATTGTCTGTCTGAGATCATTTGTGCAGTGTTATAGTAATATCACAGTGCTTATTGTCTGAGCTAATTGGTGCCAGTGTCACAGTAATATCACAGTGCTTATTGTCTGTCTAAGATAATTTGTGCCAGTGTCACAGTAATATCACAGTGCTTACTGTCTGAGCTAATTGGTGCCAGTGTCACAGTAATATCACAGTGCTTATTGTCTGTCTAAGATAATTTGTGCCAGTGTCACAGTAATATCACAGTGCTTACTGTCTGAGATAATTGGTGCCAGTGTGACAGTAATATCACTTTGCATATTGTCTGAGCTAATTGGTGCCAGTGTTACAGACTGTGTCACTGACTCACTATATACAGTACTGGTGGGTTAAACTGTGAACTGTGTCACTATATTTAGTAATAGAGGGTCAGACCATCTCACAGACTGTGGGCACAGGGTACCTCCTTTTGCAGACATGTAATCTGATTCACATTTTTTTTTTAGTGTTAAATGTTAAAAAAATATATAGATGTATCAAATTCTCTCTTTTTTTTGGGGTGGGGTGGGGGGGCCCTTCTTAAATTCTTGCACCTGGGCCCTGTGGTTTCTAGTTACGCCTCTGGTTAGAGCACCACTCATAATCAACGCCTATAATGGGCTGAGCTTGTAGGGACAGAAGACATCCTAATCTTATCACTTAATATCTACACAGATGCTTCCTTATCTTATCTCTGTCTGTATATAAAAGTCCAATACTTAAGGACCAGTAAACACAGCAGATTTGCATAATCAACAAATGCAAGATAACAAGACAATACAATAGCATTTACTCTAAATTTCAAATGAGTAGTAGATTCTTTTCTAACACATTTCAAAGTTATGTATATTTCCACTCCCCCTGTACCATGTGATATCAATCAGCCAATCACAAATGCATATACGTATAGTCTGAGTTCTTGCAAATGCTCAGTAGGAGCTGGTGACTCAAAAAAGTGTAAATATAAAAGACTGTGCACATTTTTTTTAATGGAAGTAAATTGGAAAGTTGTTTAAAATTACATGCTCTATCTGAATCATGAAAATTTAATAAAACCTGAGTGTCCCTTTATGGACCAATTCTCTAAAGCTCTCTGATCTGGCAAGATTATCTAAGATGTCTTGTCAATACTGTGAGTTACCTCAAAGAAATTTAGAAATTTAAATTGTATCTTCAGTGCTGTTTTATCTCACTATGCAGGGTTCTGGATGTGAAGGAGGGACGCGTACATTACAATATATAATGATTAATAAAATTCAAAGTCTTTGTATGATTTCTCTCCATGCCAGCTAGTTTTTGATAATGGGGCCTTTACAGAGAACAATTGAAAATAAACATTGTTGTACCTACCTCCCCCCCCCTCCTGGAAGTGTGATTAATTCTTCTTTAGCCCCTGTTTACATAACTTTGCTGTTCCCATTACTGCAGTGTTGAAATTTTCAGTATAGATGGTGGTTTCAACAGGCAAAAACAGCTATAACAAATGACACAATAAAGGTAAAAGAGAAGTCTGCAAAAAATGATTGCACTCTAGTAAGTAGAAGGGACTGTTTGAAACACATTAAAGGAGAGACAATTTTACAAAACATTGAGCCTTTAAGCTACTTGTTTATGCACCTGACAGATGAAGATTCTATTCTCCCACTTGATAACTATCTCATTCCTCTTCTCTTTCTGGGGAAACAATATACTGTATATGTATTTCTGTTTTTGTCTATATATGCCTATTTCAGGTACTTGGACAACCATGAATGATATTACATATCTTACCAAATCCCTGTTTATTTAAGGTCTGTTTATATAGAAGAATATAAAAGAATATAGAATAGGTTCAGTAATTTTACATGACATAGTCATATACAGGTATTTAAGCAGCAAGAGGTTAAACTATATTAATATGCAAAAAAGTATAATCTTTTAGTAAAGCAGGGTCATACATAGGTAGTCAGGCAGCAGGAGGTTAATCTGAAGCAGTATAGAATAAGTACAGACTGCTGGTAGTCAAACAGGGTCGTACTCAAGTATTCAGGCAGCAAAGTTAATGAGTTACAAATAGGCCAAAGCAAGCAGGGGTCATATATTAAGCAAAGAGCAACAAGAAAATGTTTGACTCAAATGCAAGTCAATAGTCAGCTGGTTGTCATACATGGAAGTCAGCAGAAAAAATATTGCACCCAGAGCACAGGCAGACTCAATACATGGTCCCAACGCACTGAGTGAGAGAAACCTTTAAAAAAAACTCTCAAAATAGCACATGGGGTCATTGTGAAATCACTACACAAATAAAAAAATGGTAATCTGAAAAGCACCTTGTGACACAGTTATATAGATTGGAATAGACCCCAAAGGTTGTAAAAACAAGTTGTGCTGATAATGAATTATTTAAGATTATTTAAAGATTATCCTAATGAGTGAGATTATGAAAGCTAAAGATTTGTTCCAATTGTCCAGCATTAGTGATGTCGCGAACATAAAAATTTGGGTTCGCAAACGGCGAACGCGAACTTCCACAACTGTTCGCGAACGGGCAAACCACCATAGACTTTAATAGGCAGGCGAATTTTAAAACCCACAGGGACTCTTTCTGGCCACAATAGTGATGGAAAAGTTGTTTCAAGGGGACTAACACCTGGACTGTGGCATGCCGGAGGGGGATCCATGGCAAAACTCCCATGAAAAATTACATAGTTGATGCAGAGTCTGGTTTTAAGCCATAAAGGACATAAATCACCTAACATTCCTAAATTGTTTGGAATAACGTGCTTTAAAACATCAGGTATGATGTTGTATCGATCAGGTAGTGTAAGGGTTACGCCCGCTTCAGAGTGACAGACCAAACTCCCCATTTAAAGGGACAGTCTACACCAGAATTTTTATTGTTTTAAAAGATAGATAATCCCTTTATTACCCATTTCCCAGTTTTGCATAACTAACACATTTATAATAATATACTTTTAACCTCTGTGATTATCTTGTATCTAAGCCTCTGCAAACTGCCCCTTTTTCAGTTCTTTTGACAGACTTGCAGTCTAGCCAATCAGTGCCTGCTCCCAGATAACTTCTCGTGCACGAGCACAGTGTTATCTATATGAAATACGTGAACTAACACCCTCTAGTGGTGAAAAACTGTTAAAATGCAATCTTAAAGAGGTGGGCTTCAAGGTCTAAGAAATTAGCATATGAACCTCCTAGGTTAAGCTTTCAACTAAAAATACCAAGAGAACAAAGCAAAATTGGTGATAAAAGTAAATTGGAAAATTGTTTAAAATTACACGCTCTATCTGAATCATGAAAGTTTATTTTGGCCTAGACTGTCCCTTTAACGCACTGCAAACAACCGCAAACAGTCCATTTGCACAACCGCAAACTCCCCATTTGCACAAGGTTGGATACCAAGCTAGCCATATCCCGTTCCTTGTCCTCACTGATGTCATTGAAGGTCTCTTCCTCCACCCAGCCACGTACAACACCAAGGGTCCCCAAAAGGTGACAACAAGCCCCCTGGGACGCCTGCTGTGTTTGGTCTTCCACCTCCTCAAAGCCACCTTCCTCCTCTGACTCCTCTTCTTCAGACTCCTCTCTCTGCGTTGCCTCTCTCTGCGTTATTATAAGGTGTGTTAAGTAGTACTATTCCTATCAGTTTAATCCCTGTTACGTCCCCTATCAGGGGACGTGTATATGGCATCAATTTTAGGAACCGGGAGATGGAAAAAGATGCTTGGTCGGACCTCCTTCTTCAAATTTGGGGCACTGTGCGTGCAATCTAATGTGCCACTAGATAGGAGTGGTGTGTTAAGTAGTACTATTCCTATCAGTTTAATCCTTGTTATGTGCCTTTTTTTTTGGTTTGGTTTTTGAAGCCACAGTGCAGCACCAGAGGCCAGAAAAATTAGGCATGTACACATGCCTGAAAAATTAGGCATTGTTGCAGCCGCTGCTGTAGCAGCGGCCAGAAAAATTGATGTTTGTTTCCCAGGCAGAAAGTGCCCTAAAACATTGCGGTTCGAACCCTAGTTGGTGGCGGATAAGTCACGCAAGTCATCCGGCATTCAGAGATAAAATACAGCAGCGTGTGGACCATTTTTAGCCCAAGGCAGCTCATCTCATCAGGCCTTTTTTAGTCGAATGTATCGCCCACTGTCAGTCCCTTCGGGATTCATTCCTCATTCATCTTAATAAAGGTGAGGTAATCTAGACTTTTTTGACCTAGGCGACTTCTCTTCTCAGTGACAATACCTCCTGCTGCACTGAAGGTCCTTTCTGACAGGACACTTGAAGCGGGGCAGGCCAGAAGTTCTATCGCAAATTGGGATAGCTCAGGCCACAGGTCAAGCCTGCACACCCAGTAGTCAAGGGGTTCATCGCTCCTCAGAGTGTCGATATCTGCAGTTGAGACGAGGTAGTCTGCTACCTGTCCGTTGAGTCGTTCTCTGAGGGTGGACCCCGAAGGGCTGTGGCGATGCATAGGACTTAAAAAGCTCCGCATGTCCTCCATCAACAACACGTCTGTAAAGTGCCCTGTCCTTGCCGGCGTGGTCGTGGGAGGAGGAGGATTACTTTCACCTCTTCCCCTGTTAGATTCCCGTTGTGCTGTGACATCACCCTTATACGCTGTGTAAAGCATACTTTTTAATTTATTTTGGAACAGCTGCATGCTTTCCGACTTGCGGTAATTCGGTAACATTTCAGGCACTTTATGCTTATACCAGGGGTCTAGTAGCGTGGATACCCAGTAGAGGTCGTTCTCCTTCAGCCTTTTTATACGAAGGTCCCTCAACAGGCACGACAGCATGAAAGACCCCATTTGCACAAGGTTGGATGCCGAGCTACTCATGTCCCGTTCCTCGTCCGCAGTGATCTCAACACCACGGGTACCAGATAGGTGACAACGAGCACCCTGGGATGCCTGTTGTGGTTGGTCTTCCTCCTCCTCCTCAAAGCCACATTCCTCCTCTGACTCCTCTTCCTCACAATCCTCTTCCAGTGTTGCCGCAGGTCCAGCAAGCGATGCTGATAAGGCTGTTTCTGGTGGTGATGGTGACCACAACTCTTCCTCTTCAAGCTCATCTATGGCCTGATCCAGCACTCTTCGCAGGGCACGCTCCAGGAAGAAAACAAATGGTATGATGTCGCTGATGGTGCCTTTGGTGCGACTGACTAGGTTTGTCACCTCCTCAAAAGGACGCATGAGCCTACAGGCATTGCGCATGAGCGTCCAGTAACATGGCAAAAAAATTCCCAGCTCCACAGAGGCTGTCCTAGCACCTCGGTCATACAAATACTCGTTAATGGCTTTTTCTTGTTGGATCAGGTGGTCGAATATTAGGAGTGTTGAATTCCAACGTGTCGGGCTGTCGCAAATCAAGCGCCTCACTGGCATGTTGTTTCACCACTGGATATCTGAAAAGTGCGCCATGGCCATCTAGGAACGCCTGAAATGGCCACAAACCTTCCTGGCCTGCTTCAGGACATCCTGTAAGCCTGGGTACTTATGCACAAAGCATTGTACGATCAGATTGCACACATGTGCCATGCACGGCACATGTGTCAACTTGCCCAAATTCAATGCCGCCACCAAATTTCTTCCGTTGTCACTAACCACTTTTCTGATCTCCAGTTGGTGCGGAGTCAGCCACTGATCCACCTGTGCGTTCAGGGCGGACAGGAGTGCTGGTCCGGTGTGACTCTCTGCTTTCAGGCAAGTCAACCCCAAGACAGCGTGACACTGCCGTATCCGGGATGTGGAATAGTACCTGGGGAGCTGGGGGGGGGGGTGCCGTTGATGTGGAGCAAGACGCAGCAGCAGAAGAGGACTCAGCCGAGGAGGTTATGGAAGAGGATGGAGTAGGAGGAGTAGAGGAGGTGGCAGCAGGCCTGCCTGCAAGTCGTGGCGGTGTCACCAACTCCTCTGTAGAGCCACGCATTCCATGCTTGGCAGCCGTCAGCAGGTTTACCCAATGCGCAGTGTAGGTGATATACCTGCCCTGACCATGCTTTGCAGACCAGGTATCAGTGGTCAGATGGACCCTTGCCCCAACACTGTGTGCCAGACATGCCATTACTTCCTTTTGCACAATCGAGTACAGGTTGGGGATTGCCTTTTGTGCAAAGAAATTTCGGCCGGGTACCTGATATTGGTGTCCCAATAGCTACAAATTTTTTGAACGCCTCAGACTCCACCAGCTTGTATGGTAAAAGCTGGCAGGCTAAGAGTTCAGTCAAGCCAGCTGTCAGATGCCGGGCAAGGGGGTGACTTTGTGACATTGGCTTCTTACGCTCAAACATGTCCTTGACAGACACCTGACTGTGGGCAGATGAGCAGGAACTGCTCAAGGCGAGACACGGAGTGGCGAATGGTTGAGAGGGGGCAAGGAGGACAGCAGTGGTTGACGTGGCTGAAGATGCTGGACCGGGAGGAGGATGGCAGCTTTGAGTTTGTGTGCTGCTTGTACTCATGTGTTGATCCCATAGGCGTTTGTGATGTGCGATCATGTGCCTTTGCAAAGCAGTTAGACCTAGGTGGGTGTTGGACTTCCCACGACTCAGTTTCTTTTGGCACAGGTTGCAGATGGCATTGCTGTTGTCAGAGGAAGACACGCAAAAGAAATGCGACACTGCTGAGCTCTGCAATGACGGCATTCTGGTGGTGGCAACAGCATGCGTTGATTGGCGTGCTGTCTGGCTGACCCCGGGTGCCGATGCATGCTGTCTGACTGTGCCACTAGCTCCTTGTGATGACCTCCCCCTCCTTCCAACTCGTCTCCTCCTCCTCTCTGTCTCCCCATCTGAACTTTCCCCCTCTTCTTCTTCTCTTCTAGCGAGCACCCACGTGACATCCACGGACGCATCGTCATCATTAACAGCTTCACTTGTATCTGACAACTCAACAAAGGAAGCAGCAGCGGGTACAACATCATAATCATCACACCGTACGTCCATGTGTGTAATGCTGCCTGACTGAGACATATCCCTGTTATCTACATCCTCTGGCAATAATGGTTGCGCATCACTATCACTCATTTCTTCCAACTGATGTGTAAATAACTCCTCTGACAGATCAAGTGAAGCGGCTGTGGTGCTAGTGTTGGTGGTGGCGGTAGGCGGGTGAGTGGTAACTTGAGAGGTGCCCGAAGCTAAGCTGGAGGAGGATGGCGCGTCAAGGTTCCGAGCGGAAGCTGTAGAAGATTGGGTGTCCTGTGTTAGCCAGTCAACTATGTCCTCAGAACTGTTTGAGTTCGGGGTACGTGGCCTCTGAACACTGGGCATTATTCTAGGGCCAAAGGGAATCACAGCACCACGAACACGACGGCCCCTGCGGGGTGGCCTGCCTCTGCCTGTAATTTTTTTTCGATTAGTGGTACTATGCGTGCAAGCTACTGTGACAACAGATATGAGTGGCACTGTGCACTGGCAGAAGTTGGCAGAGTAGACGCTGTAGGCCTGACACACACGCTTGTCGACAACTAACTGCTATTCAATCTATTACAGTCAAAATTGTATTTTTTTTTTAAATGTACACTACTGTTACACCAGATATGAGTTGCACTGGTGTGACACTGTGCCCTGGCAGGCACTGAAACGCACACGTGTGAAGGAAACTGACTGCTATTATTTAACACAGTCAAAAAAGTGTTTGTTTTTTTAAATGTACACTACTGTTACACAAGATATGAGTTGCACAGGGGTGACACTGTGCCCTGGCAGGCAGGCACTGAAACGCACACGTGTGAAGGAAACTGACTGCTATTATTTAACACAGTCAAAAAAGTGTTGTTTTTTTTTAAAATCTACACTACTGTTACACCAGATATGAGTTGCACTGGGGTGACACTGTGCCCTGGCAGGCAGGCACTGAAACGCACACATGTGAAGGAAACTGACTGCTATTATTTAACACAGTCAAAAAAGTGTTGTTGTTTTTTTAAATCTACACTACTGTTACACCAGATATGAGTTGCACTGGGGTGACACTGTGCCCTGGCAGGCAGGCACTGAAACGCACACGTGTGAAGGAAACTGACTGCTATTATTTAACACAGTCAAAGAAGTGTTGTTTTTTTTAAATCTACACTACTGTTACACCAGATATGAGTTGCACTGGGGTGACACTGTGCCCTGGCAGGCAGGCACTGAAACGCACACGTGTGAAGGAAACTGACTGCTATTATTTAACACAGTCAAAAAAGTGTTTTTTTTTTTTTAAATCTACACTACTGTTGCACCAGATATGAGTTGCACTGGGGTGACACTGTGCCCTGGCAGGCAGGCCCTGAAACGCACACGTGTGAAGGAAACTGACTGCTATTATTTAACACAGTCAAAAAAGTTTTTTTTTTTTTTAAATGTACACTACTGTTACACCAGATATGAGTTGCACTGGGGTGACACTGTGCCCTGGCAGGCAGGCACTGAAACGCACACGTGTGAAGGAAACTGACTGCTATTATTTAACACAGTCAAAAAAGTGTTGTTTTTTTTAAATCTACACTACTGTTACACCAGATATGAGTTGCACTGGGGTGACACTGTGCCCTGGCAGGCAGGCACTGAAACGCACACATGTGAAGGAAACTGACTGCTATTATTTAACACAGTCAAAAAAGTGTTGTTGTTTTTTTTTAAATCTACACTACTGTTACACCAGATATGAGTTGCATTGGGGTGACACTGTGCCCTGGCAGGCAGGCAGGCACTGAAACGCACACATGTGAAGGAAACTGACTGCTATTATTTAACACAGTCAAAAAAGTGTTGTTTTTTTTTTTTTAAATCTACACTACTGTTACACCAGATATGAGTTGCACTGGGGTGACACTGTGCCCTGGCAGGCAGGCAGTGAAACGCACACGTGTGAAGGAAACTGACTGCTATTATTTAACACAGTCAAAAAAGTGTTGTTTTTTTTAAATGTACACTACTGTTACACCATATATGAGTTGCACTGGGGTGACACTGTGCCCTGGCAGGCAGGCACTGAAACGCACACGTGTGAAGGAAACTGACTGCTATTATTTAACACAGTCAAAACTTTAAAATGTACACTACTGTTACACCAGATATGAGTTGCACTGGGGTGACACTGTGCCCTGGCAGGAAGGCACTGAAACGCACACGTGTGAAGGAAACTGACTGCTATTATTTAACACAGTCAAAAAAGTGTTGTTTTTTTAAATCTACACTACTGTTACACCAGATGTGAGTTGCACTGGGGTGACACTGTGCCCTGGCAGGCAGGCACTGAAACGCACACGTATGAAGGAAACTGACTGCTATTATTTAACACAGTCAAAAAAGTGTTGTTTTTTTTAAATGTACACTACTGTTACACCAGATATGAGTTGCACTGGGGTGACACTGTGCCCTGGCAGGCAGGCACTGAAACGCACACGTGTGAAGGAAACTGACTGCTATTATTTAACACAGTCAAAACTTTAAAATGTACACTACTGTTACACCAGATATGAGTTGCACTGGGGTGACACTGTGCCCTGGCAGGCAGGCACTGAAACGCACACGTGTGAAGGAAACTGACTGCTATTATTTAACACAGTCAAAAAAGTGTTTTTTTTAAATCTACACTACTGCTACACCAGATATGAGTTGCACTGGGGTAACACTGTGCTCTGGCAGGCACTGAAACGCACACGTGTGAAGGAAACTGACTGCTATTATTTCACAGTCAAAAAAGTGTTTTTTTTTTTTTTAAATGTACACTACTGTTACACCAAATATGAGTTGTACTGGGGTGACACTGTGCCCTGGCAGGCACTGAAACGCACACGTGTGAAGGAAACTGACTGCTATTATTTCACAGTCAAAAAAGTGTTGTTTTTTTTAAATGTACACTACTGTTACACCAAATATGAGTTGCACTGGGGTGACACTGTGCCCTGGCAGGCAGTCACTGAAACGCACACGTGTGAAGGAAACTGACTGCTATTATTTAACACAGTCAAAAAAGTGTTGTTTTTTTAAAATCTACACTACTGTTACACCAGATATGAGTTGCATTGGGGTGACAATGTGCCCTGGCAGGCAGTCACTGAAACGCACATGTATGAAGGAAACTAACTGCTATTATTTAACACAGTCAAAAAAGTGTTGTTTTTTTAAATCTAGACTACTGTTACACCAGATATGAGTTGCACTGGGGTGACACTGTGCCCTGGCAGGCACTGAAACGCACACGTGTGAAGGAAACTGACTGCTATTATTTCACAGTCAAAAAAGTGTTGTTTTTTTTTAAATGTACACTACTGTTACACCAAATATGAGTTGCACTGGGGTGACACTGTGCCCTGGCAGGCAGGCACTGAAACGCACATGTATGAAGGAAACTAACTGCTATTATTTAACACAGTCAAAAAAGTGTTGTTTTTTTAAATCTACACTACTGTTACACCAGATATGAGTTGCACTGGGGTGACACTGTGCCCTGGCAGGCAGGCACTGAAACGCACACGTGTGAAGGAAACTGACTGCTATTATTTAACACAGTCAAAAAAGTGTTGTTTTTTTTTAAATCTACACTACTGTTACACCAGATATTAGTGGTGGCACTGGGCAAGTGGGCACAGTATACGCTGTGAGCCTGACACACACGCTGGCAGGCAGGCAACTGCAATTAGATTACACAGGGAAAAAAAAAAAAAAAGCAGACTGATGTTCTAGCCCTAAAAAGGGCTTTTTGGGGTGCTGTCCTTACAGCAGAGATCAGATGAGTCCTTCAGGACTGTAGTGGACACTGAATACACTAGCCTAGCTATCGATTTCCCTATTAAATCAGCAGCAGCTACACTGTCCCTCCTCTCTCTAAGAATGCAGCTTCCAAATGAATCTAAAATAGATGCTGTCCAGGAGGTAGGAGGGTCTGGGAGGGAGGGTCTGCTGCTGATAGGCTGGAATGTGTCTGCTGACTGTGAGGTACAGGGTCAAAGTATTACTCAATAATGACGAATAGGGGGAGGATCGAACATCGCATATGTTCGCCCGCCGCGGCAAACGCGAACAAGCTATGTTCGCCGGGAACTATTCGCCAGCTAACTATTCGCGACATCACTATCCAGCATTTTTTGGTACTGCATATAGTTAAGTAAAAAATTGTGAGCGCCTAAAAAGTCTTAAAAGAATGGTAAACTCCGTTCTGTCACCTCTCATTAAAGGGACACTGAACCCACATTTTTTTCTTTCATGATTCAGATGGAGCATGCAATTTTAAGCAACTTTCTAATTTACTTCTATTATCAATTTTTCTTCATTCTCTTGCTATCGTTATTTGAAAAACAAGAATGTAAGTTTAGAAGCCGGCCCATTTTTTGGTTTACAACCTGGGTTGTCCTAGCTGATAGGACAGCACCAATAAAAAGGTGCTATCCATCGTTATGAACCAAAATTTGCTTTTTTTTTCTTTTCAAATAAAGAAAGCAAGAGAACAAAGAAAAATTGATAATGGGAGTAAATTAGAAAGTTGCTTAAAATTGCATGCTCTATCTGAATCATGAAAGAAAAAAAATTGGGTTTAGTGTCCCTTTAACTAATAGTTTGTACCACAATCAATTAGCATATATATTTTCTCCAAATTAAGTATATGTAATTTTTTTTTATAAATCTATAATTTACTTTAATGTTTGTCGCGTTTCCCCACCGCCCCCCCTCGCTAGAAGAAATCAATGGATCTGACGCGTCCAATGAAAATACGTGTCTACGGGCTTGTTTGCATATGTCATTATGGGAGGCAACTATTGCCGCGGCTAGATATGCGCATACGTCATTCATTACCATCAGCAAATCACGAACAAGCCATTACTTCTACACAATGCGCGTTCACGATTTGTTAGCGCATGCGTATACCGAACAATCTTAATTGTCTGGCTTGTCGTTTATGCTAGGGGTAAGATAAGATACACAGCGTTCTTGTTCCCTATCTATGAACGAAGTAAACAATGAATCTCGTCATTCAATGTTTACTTTGTTCATTGGCAATTCCGAATTTCCGCATGCGCTTTTTATTTGCCATATCGGGAGCACGCTGAGGCAGTGATGTATACAGCCGGTGGAACTGCTGCATACGTCACGGAGAAGAAAAAAAAAGAACATGGGGCGGAGTTAGATAACATAACGGAGCAAGATTAGAAGAGAAGAATTTAAGATAATGCAAGTAAATAAAAAATAAATAACATAGCGTTTCAACTTGTATTGATATTTATATAGTTTAGATTTTTGCATCTCACATTACATTGACTTTACCATTCCTTTAAGTGCAAGATAAAATTTTCACAACACAGATTATTGTTATATTATTATTATTATTATTATTATTATTATTATTATTATTATACTACATTTAGCCACCAATCAGCACGTGGTACCCAGGTGCTGAACCAAAAATGGGCCAGCTCCTAAGCTTACATTCCTGCTTTTCAAATAAAGATAGCAAGAGAACAAAGAAAATTTGATAATAGGAGTAAATCAGAAAGTTGCTGAATCATGAAATAAAAATAATTTAGTATCCCTTTAAGGTCATAGTGAAAAGCACCTGACCTCAGCTGGAAGCCCCGATCACAGATCTGTAAAGTAACATTAAAGGGATATGAAACCCAAAATTTTTCTTTTGTGATTCAGACAGAGCATAAAATTTAAAAAAAGTTTCCATTGATCTTCTATTATCAAATTGAGAGATACCTAGGTAGATGTCTGGAGAACTGCATGGCATAAAAAATAGTGCTGCCCTCTAATGCTCTTGCAAATGGATCACATTAATGCAGAACGGTTACCATATAGTTCTCCAGACACTTGCAGATTCCTGAGCTTACCTCTTGCTGTTCAAAAAAAGATACTAAGAGAATGAAGAAAGTTAGATAATAGAAGTAAATTAGAAAGTTGTTTAAATAGCATAAGGCTGGTATACGTTTAATTTCATATTGGTATAAAACCTTACTGATCATATCAGGACAAAATCATAGAAATAAATTAAAGGATACATTTAGGAAATACTTCCGGACAATTTAAATAGATGAAATTTTAAGGAGTTTAAAGCTTGCAGAACAGCAACGGTGTTAGTTAGCAGGAGAGAGACCCAAGTAAAATGGATCAATCATTATTACCTTACCCGAATAGAATTAGTAAATGGGCACAAGAAAGGCGACAAGGCAATTGTTTTAAATGTAATAAGGAGAGTGCGGATTTGATACATTGTTTATGGTCATGCTCAAAAATCCGACCATACTGGGGAAAAATACATTTTTGTTTGAATAAATTCTTGCAGAATGAGTGCTCTATTGTATTGTTATTTAACATCTAATATATTTTTCCTATATAATGATTGTACGTAATCAGGGGACACACGTTTGATAAATATGACCATTTTGACTGCTTGTAACTTAATATTTAAAAAATGGAAATCCCCTGACGCCCCAAGTTTGGCTAATTTTGTTAATTTCATGAAACTACAGATGACTATTGGACAGCAAGACTTAATACTAACATCTGAAAAACAATTTAGAGCATTTTTTCATAAATGGAAGAGAGTAATTCTATCAAGCTTGTTGTGACTCTTTCAATTTTTAGAGGCTCCTTACCTCATGTTTCATGACGTATACTGTCTAAGTGGATGCAAACTTGGTATGTTTGGTCACATATCCCCTTTATTAACATATAGGGTCCCTCTGTTGTAACTATTGTAACCATTACTAATCATTGTAACTAATTTAGGTTATCATGCTCATTTATATGTAATAGATACTTGTGCATGGGAACTGGGAGTATAACATGGATATCTAATGCACAGTATAGATGCAAGCACTCGTACTTATACTATACACTGCAGTATAGAGAAAAACTGAATAGTCAGTAAAGGGTTTGAATGATCACTATTAATCCAAATTTGTAATTAAGCTTATAGCCAATATAATTTCAGCAGTATCTTGAGCCAATTAGGTTACAGTAGTAAAGTTAATTCTATAGAAGAAAAAACTAAGGGGACGCGCTACTAAAGAAACATGTGATGGTGTAAAAATCGTGGTGTATCTGCTTGAATAGAAAGTGGGTGTTGTGCAAATAAAGATAAAAAATAAAAAATGGTTGATAAGCAAATTTACAACTTGGCTCAGTGTGTGGTAACACCAACCGCTATGGTGTGTTTAAGGCAAAAAAATGCTTTAAAAGGAGAAAAATATATATAAAAATAAACGTAAAAATCAACATATAACAAAACACTTGTGCAATTTGAACATATAAATATGTATAAGTGTCCCAGTGTCCAGTGTAATTGAAAAGTCCAAGACTTATAAGAGAGTGAGTGGAAACAGACAATGGACAGTCCACTTCAAAATAAAGGATATGGTAACAATCAAGAGTTCGTAATAGAAAGGCTTGCTCCGCTTGTGTCCACGGTGTACTGGATCAATGAATCTGTGAGGATATAAAAGCAACAACGGGCGCCAACATAGTGTGAATCAGTTTACATCAGCTGAGAAATAAAGTATAAGAAATATACTCACAAGTGGAGTGGCACCTTAAATCAACAAGGTGCGTGCAGGCAGGCTGACATTCAAAACCAGCAGTCAGTACGCTGGAGGTCTCACCCGGGAAACCTATGGATTGATGGAGACAGGTGTGGCTTACGTCAGCTGTGGATCGTTTGAGAGGCCGGAATACCAGTGGAGAGGTGCAAACAACTGTGGATACTTTCTCCAGATGATCGTATGATTTTTATTTTAAAATATTCTGTTTTTATACAGACCCGGTTTCTTTGCTATTTTATATTGATGTCCTATTGATTTTATATTTGGTTGGATATCGAACACTTTTCCTTATTTGGACAATCACCATTTCATTTGGGATTAAATCTGTTTGCACGAATACGATCATCATACGATCATCTGGAGAAAGTATCCACAGTTGTTTGCACCTCTCCACTGGTATTCCGGCCTCTCAAACGATCCACAGCTGACGTAAGCCACACCTGTCTCCATCAATCCATAGGTTTCCCGGGTGAGACCTCCAGCGTACTGACTGCTGGTTTTGAATGTCAGCCTGCCTGCACGCACCTTGTTGATTTAAGGTGCCACTCCACTTGTGAGTATATTTCTTATACTTTATTTCTCAGCTGATGTAAACTGATTCACACTATGTTGGCGCCCGTTGTTGCTTTTATATCCTCACAATTAGGTTACAGCCTATTTAAGAACGGCGACTAGTATGTTTTCTTATGTCTATGAATAAGGCTTGCAGGCCGAAACGTGTAAGACACTTCAAGATATGCTGTGTGCTTTTTGTTTTTATGATGTATTTTTAACCCTGTGTGATTTCTAGTAAATAACTGATCTTAGCGTTTTTGTATGACTCGCTGGTTCCTTCTGGAATTTTTTATTCTATCATGGCCCTTATCTATTCAGACTTATCTATTCAGCAAGTAGTTGCTTTTTTAACACTTATTTTGGAAGAGTCTCTCCCCCAGCGTTGGTTACGAGAGGACTTTGTCGATGTTGTGGTTAGGTAAGGCTTGAGGGCAAGAGGTCTTGAGTAAGAGTTTGAAGCTAAAGAATCAAGGGGACCGGTGAATTCTTCTTCTTTATTTTTTTTTGAGAGATACCTCCAATTGAATGTAATCAATTATGTAATTAATCATGAATCAATTAGGCTGCTGGCTCAGAGAGGGGGAAAAAAGATAAAATACTGGAATTAATCCTATGTAAGAATGTATATATATGTAATTTGAACTATGTTAATGAGCGATATGGTACATGTATGGAATAGCATCATCATGGAAAAATTATGAAAAGGGAAGAGATAAGATATTATATGATTCGGAGCTGATGTTAGTTTCTAGGATGTTTAAATAACACTCCTTGATTACGTTTTTTTTTCTCCTTCTCATTGGAGATAAGTACAGATATTGTACACCTGTGTTTGAATTGATTAACATCAAAATGTTCCTTTTATATCTATTTGATTATGGTATTCTCCTTTTTTCTTTTTTTTTCCTTTTATTTTCTTTTCAACACGTTGTGATGTATCAATACCTTGAATGTATAAATGAAATATTCAATAAAAATATTTAAAAATAAAAATATTTTTTTTTTGCATGATCCGAAAATTGAGATTTCCTTTATCTAATCTCTTTTGCTGAGGACAAATAGGAATGGATAACAACTTATATATATGAGTAAACGATGAAATATCCAGAGGTCTCCACACTTTTTTTTTTTTTTTCAAAAGCTTTATTATAGAATTCAAAAATATAAACGTTTACATCAATATTATCATGACAAAGTATAACATCAAAATGTATCATAACACAATGTTTTTTCAAAGAGCTTCTTTACATATTTGTTTTACATCATTTTGTCCTGAACTCGCGGCATTGTTTAGTGTATTTTCAGCTATACTCTCATCTCATTCCTCCCTCACTATTCTGGCTATTGCCCTGGTCCCCTCGGTGTGTAACAAGGTGATATTCATATCGTTATAGATCTATCTGTTGAGTGTATGTTTTTCCCCCTTGCATGTTTGCTCTTAATTTCTTCCCTCCTGCGTTTTCAGCAATGTCCGGGCCCCTTACGTGAAGTGCATTTGTCTTCCCCCGCCCTTCGTCGGTTCTCATCTTTGTATGTATGTTTGCCTAGGTGATATCCCAGGGGTGTATTGTGAATGTCTTCGCCTTATGTGGGGGAAGGAGAGCAAAAAGTAGGGTCCCTATTTGACTATCAAGGGAGGCGGGGCGGGTCCCCTCGCGAATATGATATTAATATTACTTGTTTGTATCCCAAATTTGCAACATAATTTCATGGATTTCTACTGTGCCATTTTTAATGTGATGGTATCTCTCCAACTGTAACAGCATATCTACTTGTCTTACCCATTCTTGGAGTGTGGGAGACGTGTCAGTCTTACAATATCTAGGGATTAATACTTTAGCGCTACTCAGCAGAGTCAGTAGCAATTTTCTCTTTGCTGCGCATTTAATCTGAGCTAAACCTGCGAAAAGTAGTAGCATTTTAGGGTCCCTAGGGATTATAATTTCTAGTGTTTTGCATATTCTTGTGACTACGCCCGTCCAGAATTGCTGGAGTTTGGGACATTCCCACCATATATGCAGAAAAGTGCCCTCCGCCTCACATCCCCTCCAACATCTGCCTGATGCATTTGGGTATATTCTTTTGAGTCTGTATGGTGTAAGGTACCATCTAGTAAGTAGTTTGAGGTTCGTCTCCTGTATCTGTGCTGATATAGAGGCTGTCTTGTTATTAATGAATGTGCTTTTCCATGTTTTTGAATTTATCTCCTCTCCTATCTCCCTCTCCCATGCTTTTGTATATGATGGGAGGCAGTCTACGTTGTTTTGGCGTAGTGTTTTATAGAGGATAGATATTAGATGCGAACGTGGGCGCCCTGCGTAGCAGAGTTGTTCAAAATCTGTCAATTTCCGAAGTAGTGCATTCCTGTCTTTATGTGTTGTAACAAAATGTGAGATTTGTGCAAATGCCAACCAATTCAAGTGTGTTTCTATATCTTTTATATTCTCCCATTTTTTGATTTTATGGTGTTGGGTTAGTGATGCAATTGTGTTCTGCGCTACTTGTTGACCTTGTGGTATGTGTTTCCTTACTATTCATAATGGGAGAGCTGGATTGTCCATGTATGGGGTCATGGGGGATACCGGTGTGGATATCCGAGAGGAGTTTTGTATAATTTTGTCCCATACCCTGAATAGCTCTTTATAAAGAGGGTATCTGTACACAATCATTGGCCTGTCCTTCTTTAGTGTCCAAGCTATGTGTCCAGGGTTGTTAATGTGTAGGATTGCCCTATCTATCTGTATCCATTTCTTTGTGCTATCGTTGGAGCACCATTCTACTAGTCTTTGGAGAATCAAAGCCTGCCTATATGTCTGGATATTTGGTACCCCTAGTCCTCCTTCCTCCTTTGCTAAATACATTGTTTGTTTATTAATCCTTGGTTTTATACCACAACAGATGTATGTCTCTATTGTATTTTGTAGTTTGCTCATGAATTCCCCTGGTAATGGGATGGGTAAGGCCTGCATGATGTATAGTATTCTGGGGAGGATGTTCATTTTAATGACACTAATTCTACCTAGCCATGAAAGTTTTTTGTTTTTCCAGTTGGATAAATCTCCAATTATTATCTTTTCTAAGTGTTTGTAGTTGGCCTCAAAAATAACCTCCATGTCTGCTGATATTTGGATTCCAAAGTATTTCATCATATTTGGTTGCCTGCATAGGGGGCATAGGGCCATCAACTGTGACATTTTGTCTTCTTCTAAATTTATATTGAGTACTTCTGATTTGCTTATGTTTAATTGGAAGTTAGAGTGTTTGCCGTATTCCTGTATTATCTTTAATGCTTGCGGCAATGAATCCTCTGATTTTGTAAGGGATAACAAGATGTCATCCGCATACATGGTCTCCACACTTTTTACAGCCTTTGGTCCCCATGTTACCTAGCTACATTAGGGATACTACCCATGCATTGTGCCAGATGGAGGATGTTTTGTAGGTGGAGGAGTACAGTTGGTTAACAATGGATGTTGTATCACTGTACTCCTCTATTCCCCACAATTTTGGCCTTAGAGCAGTGGAATTCTTTTTGGATTTGTTTACGGATTTAACATATTCTGTTTTTATACAGACCCGGTTTCTTTGCTATTTTATATTGATGTCCTATTGATTTTATATTTGGTTGGATATCGAACACTTTTCCTTATTTGGACAATCACCATTTCATTTGGGATTAAATCTGTTTGCACGAATACGATCATCATACGATCATCTGGAGAAAGTATCCACAGTTGTTTGCACCTCTCCACTGGTATTCCGGCCTCTCAAACGATCCACAGCTGACGTAAGCCACACCTGTCTCCATCAATCCATAGGTTTCCCGGGTGAGACATCCAGCGTACTGACTGCTGGTTTTGAATGTCAGCCTGCCTGCACGCACCTTGTTGATTTAAGGTGCCACTCCACTTGTGAGTATATTTCTTATACTTTATTTCTCAGCTGATGTAAACTGATTCACACTATGTTGGCGCCCGTTGTTGCTTTTATATCCTCACAATTAGGTTACAGCCTATTTAAGAACGGCGACTAGTATGTTTTCTTATGTCTATGAATAAGGCTTGCAGGCCGAAACGTGTAAGACACTTCAAGATATGCTGTGTGCTTTTTGTTTTTATGATGTATTTTTAACCCTGTGTGATTTCTAGTAAATAACTGATCTTAGCGTTTTTGTATGACTCGCTGGTTCCTTCTGGAATTTTTTATTCTATCATGGCCCTTTTCTATTCAGACTTATCTATTCAGCAAGTAGTTGCTTTTTTAACACTTATTTTGGAAGAGTCTCTCCCCCAGCGTTGGTTACGAGAGGACTTTGTCGATGTTGTGGTTAGGTAAGGCTTGAGGGCAAGAGGTCTTGAGTAAGAGTTTGAAGCTAAAGAATCAAGGGGACCGGTGAATTCTTCTTCTTTATTTTTTTTTGAGAGATACCTCCAATTGAATGTAATCAATTATGTAATTAATCATGAATCAATTAGGCTGCTGGCTCAGAGAGGGGGAAAAAAGATAAAATACTGGAATTAATCCTATGTAAGAATGTATATATATGTAATTTGAACTATGTTAATGAGCAATATGGTACATGTATGGAATAGCATCATCATGGAAAAATTATGAAAAGGGAAGAGATAAGATATTATATGATTCGGAGCTGATGTTAGTTTCTAGGATGTTTAAATAACACTCCTTGATTACGTTTTTTTTTCTCCTTCTCATTGGAGATAAGTACAGATATTGTACACCTGTGTTTGAATTGATTAACATCAAAATGTTCCTTTTATATCTATTTGATTATGGTATTCTCCTTTTTTCTTTTTTTTTCCTTTTCTTTTCTTTTCAACACGTTGTGATGTATCAATACCTTGAATGTATAAATGAAATATTCAATAAAAATATTTAAAAATAAAAATATTTTTTTTTTGCATGATCCGAAAATTGAGATTTCCTTTATCTAATCTCTTTTGCTGAGGACAAATAGGAATGGATAACAACTTATATATATGAGTAAACGATGAAATATCCAGAGGTCTCCACACTTTTTTTTTTTTTTTCAAAAGCTTTATTATAGAATTCAAAAATATAAACGTTTACATCAATATTATCATGACAAAGTATAACATCAAAATGTATCATAACACAATGTTTTTTCAAAGAGCTTCTTTACATATTTGTTTTACATCATTTTGTCCTGAACTCGCGGCATTGTTTAGTGTATTTTCAGCTATACTCTCATCTCATTCCTCCCTCACTATTCTGGCTATTGCCCTGGTCCCCTCGGTGTGTAACAAGGTGATATTCATATCGTTATAGATCTATCTGTTGAGTGTATGTTTTTCCCCCTTGCATGTTTGCTCTTAATTTCTTCCCTCCTGCGTTTTCAGCAATGTCCGGGCCCCTTACGTGAAGTGCATTTGTCTTCCCCCGCCCTTCGTCGGTTCTCATCTTTGTATGTATGTTTGCCTAGGTGATATCCCAGGGGTGTATTGTGAATGTCTTCGCCTTATGTGGGGGAAGGAGAGCAAAAAGTAGGGTCCCTATTTGACTATCAAGGGAGGCGGGGCGGGTCCCCTCGCGAATATGATATTAATATTACTTGTTTGTATCCCAAATTTGCAACATAATTTCATGGATTTCTACTGTGCCATTTTTAATGTGATGGTATCTCTCCAACTGTAACAGCATATCTACTTGTCTTACCCATTCTTGGAGTGTGGGAGACGTGTCAGTCTTACAATATCTAGGGATTAATACTTTAGCGCTACTCAGCAGAGTCAGTAGCAATTTTCTCTTTGCTGCGCATTTAATCTGAGCTAAACCTGCGAAAAGTAGTAGCATTTTAGGGTCCCTAGGGATTATAATTTCTAGTGTTTTGCATATTCTTGTGACTACGCCCGTCCAGAATTGCTGGAGTTTGGGACATTCCCACCATATATGCAGAAAAGTGCCCTCCGCCTCACATCCCCTCCAACATCTGCCTGATGCATTTGGGTATATTCTTTTGAGTCTGTATGGTGTAAGGTACCATCTAGTAAGTAGTTTGAGGTTCGTCTCCTGTATCTGTGCTGATATAGAGGCTGTCTTGTTATTAATGAATGTGCTTTTCCATGTTTTTGAATTTATCTCCTCTCCTATCTCCCTCTCCCATGCTTTTGTATATGATGGGAGGCAGTCTACGTTGTTTTGGCGTAGTGTTTTATAGAGGATAGATATTAGATGCGAACGTGGGCGCCCTGCGTAGCAGAGTTGTTCAAAATCTGTCAATTTCCGAAGTAGTGCATTCCTGTCTTTATGTGTTGTAACAAAATGTGAGATTTGTGCAAATGCCAACCAATTCAAGTGTGTTTCTATATCTTTTATATTCTCCCATTTTTTGATTTTATGGTGTTGGGTTAGTGATGCAATTGTGTTCTGCGCTACTTGTTGACCTTGTGGTATGTGTTTCCTTACTATTCATAATGGGAGAGCTGGATTGTCCATGTATGGGGTCATGGGGGATACCGGTGTGGATATCCGAGAGGAGTTTTGTATAATTTTGTCCCATACCCTGAATAGCTCTTTATAAAGAGGGTATCTGTACACAATCATTGGCCTGTCCTTCTTTAGTGTCCAAGCTATGTGTCCAGGGTTGTTAATGTGTAGGATTGCCCTATCTATCTGTATCCATTTCTTTGTGCTATCGTTGGAGCACCATTCTACTAGTCTTTGGAGAATCAAAGCCTGCCTATATGTCTGGATATTTGGTACCCCTAGTCCTCCTTCCTCCTTTGCTAAATACATTGTTTGTTTATTAATCCTTGGTTTTATACCACAACAGATGTATGTCTCTATTGTATTTTGTAGTTTGCTCATGAATTCCCCTGGTAATGGGATGGGTAAGGCCTGCATGATGTATAGTATTCTGGGGAGGATGTTCATTTTAATGACACTAATTCTACCTAGCCATGAAAGTTTTTTGTTTTTCCAGTTGGATAAATCTCCAATTATTATCTTTTCTAAGTGTTTGTAGTTGGCCTCAAAAATAACCTCCATGTCTGCTGATATTTGGATTCCAAAGTATTTCATCATATTTGGTTGCCTGCATAGGGGGCATAGGGCCATCAACTGTGACATTTTGTCTTCTTCTAAATTTATATTGAGTACTTCTGATTTGCTTATGTTTAATTGGAAGTTAGAGTGTTTGCCGTATTCCTGTATTATCTTTAATGCTTGCGGCAATGAATCCTCTGATTTTGTAAGGGATAACAAGATGTCATCCGCATACATGGTCTCCACACTTTTTACAGCCTTTGGTCCCCATGTTACCTAGCTACATTAGGGATACTACCCATGCATTGTGCCAGATGGAGGATGTTTTGTAGGTGGAGGAGTACAGTTGGTTAACAATGGATGTTGTATCACTGTACTCCTCTATTCCCCACAATTTTGGCCTTAGAGCAGTGGAATTCTTTTTGGATTTGTTTACGGATTTAACATCCGAAATAAAATAATTTGTGGTATTGGCAGTTAAGTTCTTGCTGGAGCACAATTATTTCTTGTTTCAAGGATGCTACTACCTCCAGAGATGTGGGACTGCTATGGAGGCCAAATTTGCCACCTCTTACGCCAACCTCTTTATGGGGTGGTGGGAGCGGTCCCATGTCTATGGAGGTACTAGCGTCTCTCCATCAGCGTATATTGTTAAGTATGTACGCTACATTGATGATCTGTTCTTGGTGTGGTCAGCTGATTCATCTAAGGCAGATGATTTTGTTAAGAATCTGAACATCAATGACGTTGGCCTACAGTTTACGCATGAATGGCAGAAGGATACAGTCTCCTTTTTGGATATCTCCCTTACGGGATAACCATTTGAAAGAAAAGTGGTCTCTGCTCTCTTCAGGAAACCTATTGCTGGCAATAATCTATTGCATGCAAATAGTAACCACCCAGACATGTCTTTAGGGGCATAGCCAAGGGGCAGTTTATGAGGTTATGTCGTAACTGTAATAAGGATGAGGTTTTTCTTGAGAAGAGTAGAGATCTCAAAATTAGGTTGAAAGAGCGAGGCAATCCCAAGGGTACGGTGGAGAAAGCCTTTAAAGAGGTTAACAAATTGGACAGAGAGTCCATTTTGACTAATTGTAAGACTAAAGGGCAGTCCCGTCCATTGAGACAAGGGAAGCCAAAATTTGTCACTTCATATTGTAATCAATATTATAAAATTTGCAAGATTGTGAGTAAGAACCTACCTATATTGATGGGGGACAAGAAACTGAGACACACAAATGAGAATAGGTGCATGTTTATAACCAAAAGGAGTGCCACCTTGGGTAATATTCTGTCTCCAAGTATGCTTAAGGATGTTGCATCTCAAAACTCATGGCTACATTGTCATGGCACCTACAAGTGTGGGAGACATGCATGTACCTCTTGTGATCATATACAGGTTGGCAAAACATTTACTGCCCTCCATACTGGGGAGGTTTTTGAAACGAAAGGTTGTGTTAATTACAAAAGCACTTTCATTGTCTATTTGATTGAATTTACACAATGTTACAGATACTGTGTGGGTAGGACTACTAGGAAAGTAGGTACCCAGATTAGGGAAAATCTTTCCTATATATCTAGTGAAAGACCTTGTTCTGCTCTTTCCAGACATTTTCTGGAAGTACATAACCAAGATGTGAATAGTTTCAGATGGGAGCTATAGAACAAATTAGGAGACCACCTTGGGGAGTGGATAATCTAAACCTGCTTTGTCGGCAGGAAATCTACTGGATTTTTAAGATGAAAAGTTTGGTTCCAGTAGGTTTCAATTCAGAATACGATATAATTAATTACGGGCAACATTAACCCGGCCTTTGGTAGAGTAAGAAAATATTTTTCTGTCTATATAACCTTTTGGTTTACATATCTATCTATATATATGGAGATTCCATTCATGTTTGGTTCTTAATCCACCTATTTTTAGTTGATTATGTACTTCATTTTTGCAAATGTAACGTGGAGCTATTTAGCTCTATTATATAAATGTAATCTTTGCTATGGGCTACATATGTATGCACATACCATTTATGAATATATTATATGGCTTTTTGTACTTATTCAATCTATTTTGTGTATCCTTTATATTCATCAAATAGTGATTATTATATAGGAATACTTTAGTATCCAAAACATTATGCCTATAACTTTGTAGGATTATGCATTATCTATCTTACCTTCTAGTGTACTTATTCATATACTTTGTTAGTCTCATGTATACACTTGTTCATCACTTAAGGAGCTATAGTGTTTCTTTTTATGGGGCCTTGCATATGTTTGTATATGGGTTAAAGACATTGTACACTAGCCTTCTGTTCACTTTGTTCACTATGTATATATTAGCTCTGTTTACTATGCTCTATAATGTTAATCACGTATATTTGGTGTGTTTTGTGCACTAACTATCCTCTATGTATCTGTACCTTTAAGCAGCTTCAATTTGCAAGCCATTGGTTTTAACCAATTAGAATGTTGTTTAAACCTTTATATTGCACACACAAGTGTTACTCTTTATGTCTATGATTGCGGTCCCTGGGACCGAAACCGGTCAGACTTGCTTTTTGGCTGGGACTGTTTTTTCCATTTTTCCTGTATCTATTTTTAATTATGCATTAAAATAAAAGTTGGTTTTACTTTTACCAAAGAACTTTGTGTGGAGACCTCTGGATATTTCATTGATAACTCATATTCTAATTACGGACTTCAGGGGTCCGTTATTCCTTAGCGGGTCTCTGCCTTTACAACCTGTTTATACACTTAGCCGAAGCTAACCCCTTACAGCCGTATATGTCATCAACTCTAGGAGCCCACGGATTGACTGGATATTCGACACATGTGCAGTTGATAGGAGGGGCTATACGGCGTTCTGTGAAGTTGATTCTGGCATCACTCTAAGTTCCACGCTGCTGCATCTACTGACGATATGAGGAGTCTGGATTCCATAATCACGAGCTAAACTAGTACCAACGTGTGGGTGAGTGAAGATCACTATCTCGCTTACAACTGTTTTTCTGTGAATGAGTTAACAGTATTCATTTATGGTTGCCGTTTTTTGAGCTACTACGCTATTACCTGTTAAGTAAGTGAGTTGCTACGGTACAGACTTTATTCCTATGCTCTCCCCATATTAGTCTTCATTTAAATAAGAGGTTTCTGAGGGATGGAGTACTACTTGAATATATGTGCAGTCTAGTCTCACTCATTAGGTTTTGTATGTTTTGCTGTTCTCAATTCCATGCCAGAACTGATGTAGTGACATTCTGCTGTGCATTGCTTTCCACATTATATACTTTTTCATCATTTATTAACTTATATATATGTTTATGTATGTGTACATATGTATTTATGTGTTTATATGTGTATATATGTCTGTAAATACATATATACACATATAAATACATATGTACACACACACACACACATATATACAGGGAGTGCAGAATTATTAGGCAAATTAGTATTTTGACCACATCATCCTCTTTATGCATGTTGTCTTAATCCAAGCTGTATAGGCTCGAAAGCCTACTACCAATTAAGCATATTAGGTGATGTGCATCTCTGTAATGAGAAGGGGTGTGGTCTAATGACATCAACACCCTATATCAGGTGTGCATAATAATTAGGCAACTTCCTTTCCTTTGGCAAAATGGGTCAAAAGAAGGACTTGACAGGCTCAGAAAAGTCAAAAATAGTGAGATATCTTGCCGAGGGATGCAGCACTCTTAAAATTGCAAAGCTTCTGAAGCGTGATCATCGAACAATCAAGCGTTTCATTCAAAATAGTCAACAGGGTCGCAAGAAGCGTGTGGAAAAACCAAGGCGCAAAATAACTGCCCATGAACTGAGAAAAGTCAAGCGTGCAGCTGCCAAGATGCCACTTGCCACCAGTTTGGCCATATTTCAGAGCTGCAACATCACTGGAGTGCCCAAAAGCACAAGGTGTGCAATACTCAGAGACATGGCCAAGGTAAGAAAGGCTGAAAGACGACCACCACTGAACAAGACACACAAGCTGAAACGTCAAGACTGGACCAAGAAATATCTCAAGACTGATTTTTCTAAGGTTTTATAAACTGATGAAATGAGAGTGAGTCTTGATGGGCCCGTGGCTGGATTGGTAAAGGGCAGAGAGCTCCAGTCCGACTCAGACGCCAGCAAGGTGGAGGTGGAGTACTGGTTTGATCTGGTAACATCAAAGATGAGCTTGTGGGGCCTTTTCGGGTTGAGGATGGAGTCAAGCTCAACTCCCAGTCCTACTGCCAGTTTCTGGAAGACACCTTCTTCAAGCAGTGGTACAGGAAGAAGTCTGCATCCTTCAAGAAAAACATGATTTTCATGCAGGACAATGCTCCATCACACGCGTCCAAGTACTCCACAGCGTGGCTGGCAAGAATGGGTATAAAAGAAGAAAATCTAATGACATGGCCTCCTTGTTCACCTGATCTGAACCCCATTGAGAACCTGTGGTCCATCATCAAATGTGAGATTTACAAGGAGGGAAAACAGTACACCTCTCTGAACAGTGTCTGGGAGGCTGTGGTTGCTGCTGCACGTAATGTTGATGGTGAACAGATCAAAACACTGACAGAATCCATGGATGGCAGGCTTTTGAGTGTCCTTGCAAAGAAAGGTGGCTATATTGGTCACTGATTTGTTTTTGTTTTGTTTTTGAATGTCAGAAATGTATATTTGTGAATGTTGAGATGTTATATTGGTTTCACTGGTAAAAATAAATAATTGAAATGGGTATATATTTGTTTTTTGTTAAGTTGCCTAATAATTATGCACAGTAATAGTCACCTGCACACACAGATATCCCCCTAAAATAGCTATAACTAAAAAAAAACTAAAAACTACTTCCAAAACTATTCAGCTTTGATATTAATGAGTTTTTTGGGTTCATTGAGAACATGGTTGTTGTTCAATAATAAAATTTATCCTCAAAAATACAACTTGCCTAATAATTCTGCACTCCCTGTGTATATATATATATATATATATATATATATATATATATATATACATCTTTAGACATGTATATGTATGTATCTCTATGTTAAAGCTCTTTGCCTGCCTTTTTTTTCTAACACCTGAGACCTCATATGTTTGAGCCCTTATAATTTTTTGTGCACAATATTTTTTTTTAAATAATTTTTATTAGATATTATTATGAGTGTAACTGTACTTTGTAATGTATTTTTGATGTATTTTGTATTTTGTGCAACTTTTTAGTTTTGTAAAACAGTTAACCACAGCTCTGAGGATGCAGTAATCAATCTAGTGTAAATCACGATTGTACTCAAGAGATCGCGTTTACTTTCAACTTGTATTACCAGCGGTAAGCCCGACTAGCTCAAACACCCGCAATAAACCCCTTATCACGGTGGCGCAAACATTTGTGCTCCACACATAATCTGGTCCTTTAGGTGTCCATAATTGTCCTCAGTAGAAGTGTTTAGATAAGGCAAACCTAAGCTTCAGTATGACGACGCCTATTACTTTATAGAAACTCAGGGGAATTGGAACATCCACAATTTTAAATTACAAGAAAAATTGACAAATAAAGTATATTTTTTATTACTCATAACTGAACATGTTAAATTACAATATGAACATTTTCCATTGTCCTTTAATTCACAAAATGCTTAATTCATTATTAATTTTTCCCACTTTTCCTGTGTTTAGAACTTTAAGGAACAGTAAAGTAAAAATTAAACTTTCATGATTAAGATAGAGCATGAAATAAACTTTCCAATTCACTTCTATTATCAACTTTACTTTGTTTTATTGGAATCCTTTATTAAAAAGCAAACCTAGGTAGCCGGAGGAGGAGCAATGCACTACTGGGAGCTAGCTGCTGATTGGTGACTGTACATATTTGTGTCTAGTCATTTGCTCACCTGATGTGTTCAACTAGGTCCGAAATTGAAGCAAATTTGAAAGTTCTTTAAAAGTGTCTGAATCATGACAGAAACAGACCATTTTTACAGTGACCACTTGCATCTTACAGAGTGACCCGTGATTTACATCTAGCTCATGATTAAAAATGTATGCTCTACCTGAATCATGAAAAAAAATTTGGGTTTCATGTCCCTTTAAAGGATAATTAAATACAGTTGAATTGCATAATCAAAAAGACAGCGCAACAACACTTTCTGTGAATATTAAATGAACAGTAGATTTTAGTAGAATAATTAGAAAATGTACTTAAATGAACAGTCTAGTCAAACTTTCATGATTCAGATAGAGCATGCAATTTTAAGCAACTTTCTAATTAAATCCTATTATCAATTTTTCTTTGTTCTCTTGGTATCTTTATTTGACTGTAAGAATAGGAGCCAGCCTATTTTTGGTACAGCACCTCCTTAGCGCTTGCTGATTGGTGGGTACATTTAAACACCAACCAGAAAGTGCTACCCAGGTGCTGAACCAAAAATGGGCTGGCTCCTATGCTTACATTACTGCTTTTTAAAATAAAGATACCAAGAGAATGAAGAAAAATTGATAATAGGAGTAAATTAGAAAGTTGCTTAAAATTGCATGCTCTATCTCAATCATGAAAGTTTAATTTTGACTAGACTATTCCTTTAAATCTGATTTTTTTCCTGTACCATGTGACCGATCAACCAATCACAGACTTATATACATATACACTGTGAATCCTTGCACATTCTCAGTGGTACCTGGTGCCTTAGAAAGTGTGCATATAAAAAGAAACATTGAATGCTCTTTCTGAATCATGAAACTTTAATTTTGACTATAGTGTCCCTTTAAAGGGACAGTATACTGTAAAATAGTTTTTCCCTTAATGTGTTTACAATTGCTTTTTTTACCAACTGCAGAGTAAAACATGTATGAAAATTAGCTTTTTAAGGTTTATTTCTGTATATTAAAGCTCTGATTTTGTGTTTTGAAGCCACAGCCTAATAAAATGGGTTGAGCTTGTAGGTATAATCAGATCTCATTACTGTATCACATTGTGCACATATACCTGCTTCTTTATCTTATATCTGTCCTTAAAACAATCACCAATGCTTTGAGAGAACAATGGAAAATCAAAATTTTAATACCTTATCTCTGCTTTATCACACTGGGAGTGTAATTTCTTCTGCTGGCTGTGTTTACAAAGCTTATCTATAGCTGGTACGCGCGGCCACAAACTTTCAGAATAGGTGGGGATACCACATGCTAAATTAACAATTTCAAATGCCAATATAAGGGTAAAGGAGCTACTTGTAAACAATTTAATACACTCCAGCAGGTAAAGTGGATCATTGGGAACAAATTAAATGGGAGAATTTTTTTGAGTAAACTGTCCCTTTAATGGTAATGCTGTTATTATTATTATTCTATCACAGACACCAATTATTTAAAAAAAAAAAAAAGATAAGATAAGATTGACATGTTAAGAGCATAATAAAAATGCCTTACAGTAAATGTTTGGACTTTATGGAATGTAAGGTATTGTTATTCTAGTGACTGTGGAGGCAAGTTTATCATGCAGTGCAGGCTGGTGAATAATTTCCCTAGGGGTTGAATTCTTGATCTGTGCGGCCTCTGTTAGCCACTCAGTCCCATTCTGTGTTCTTCCAGCATCCTGTATTAGAGAATGGCCTTCTGTTCTTGTCCATGTATCCGGGTTAACTGAAAAGGCTGCTCTCGCAGGAAAGTCATTCTATGGTGCCTGGCAGAAGACAACATCAATCGTCTATAGGAAGTTTTTTAGATGTACATTCAAATTCCTTTAAGGAAAAAGCAATGATGTTTATGTTCCTGTCTTTGATATGATTAAGTGTAAAACAATTCCAAATATGCACAGTATGTAACAGCAGGTGCAAAAAACCCCAAAACAAAACAGCTGTGCGCACAACACAATAATGAACCAAAAACAGCAAGTCAGCATTATGATCATAAATGAGAATCTGGCTCAAATTGTGCTTGAACCAAAGCCAATTTCTCATTTCCCTGTTTTGCAATGTTTCTACTGGGCATGTAATGTATGTCACAGGTATGAATGTCACAATATCTTCTAGACTTTGTACGCAGGAAGAATTAGCTCATGATTACATTCTGATTGCATCACATACAATTGTTATTTTTTGTGAGTAATGTTTTATGTGGCTTTTAAAGCATGTTATGAAAATGTGCAGAAAAAAATAGCTGTGTGATAAATGGAGGTGCTATCTCTCTGTGTAAAATGTACAGTAGTTAGAAATAGCTGTAAACAACTTCATACACTTTTCATACATGTTTATTCATTGCTATATCAATATATTTATAAATACATTAAACATATTCTGCTATGTGCAGAACATTGGAATGTGAAATATTTGCAGTAAATACATAGTTAAAACCTTTATTAAATATGATTATGCTTTTACATGTTTTCATCTACTTGACTGCAGATGGCTTTAATGCATATATATATATATATATATATATATATATATATATATATATATATATATATATATATATGTGTGTGTGTAAATATGCATATGTATATATGTGTACTGTAAATACATACATACACATATAAATACATACATCTGTACAGATAAATGTATCTCTATTGTAAAGCCCTTTGTAGCCCTTTTTAACATCTGAGACCTCATATCTGAGCCCTTATAACATTTTTGTGCATTTTTTAAAATACTTTTTATTAGATAGTGTTATTATGAGTGTAACTGTACTTTAAAATGTTTTTTTGATGTGTTTTGTGACACTTTTTTGTTTTGCAAGCTCTGAGGTTGATCTATCCCAACGCACATTAAATTTAATTGCACTCAAGCAATCATGTTTACTTTCAATTTGTAATACGAGCGCTACATCTGACCCACGCAAACAGCCATGATAAACCCAATATTGGTTTGCCTTAACTGTTAGTGTTCCACTTGAAATCTGGCCCTTATTATTTAGCATTGTGGTTGGAATTTTTTTTATGTTTAAAGTAGGTGTTAAATATTTTGCAGTTTTAGGATTAGATTACTTGTTTTCAAGGTCATATCATATAAATGTGTTTATTCACTTTAATCATTTTTGATAGCTTCCTTCCTCTGGCGTTGCAAGCTTCAGCAGTTTTCTTTAACAAAAAAAAAAGTGTAACTGATTTGTGCAATATACAATAGCAATACGGTTCTTCAGGTGATGTCTGTGTTCAGAACTGTTTTCCTGCTCAAAAACTTTGTAGGGTGCAACATATTCACAGACAATAAGGTAAAGGATTTCAATAAAAAAATTAGATTACTAAAATGCTATTTCATATAGCAAGGAATGCATATTTATATTGCAGAGGAATGATTTTTTTCTGTACAAGAAATCCCTGTGTTTGAGGCGGCTATTACAAAACGGGCAAGGTTAGTGATAGAGAAACATGGGCTTTTATTATTATTATTATCGGTTATTTGTAGAGCACCAACAGAATCCGCAGTGCTAATATGCTTTGTTTTGAAGTCAATACCTATTTTTTTACTGAAAGGGACACAAAACACCATATTTTTCTTTCATGATTCAGACAGAGCATGCAATTTATAAAAAGTTTCCAATTTATTTCTACTATCAAATTGGCTTTGTTCTCATGGTATCCTTTGTTGAAGATATACCTAAGTAGGAAGCAAGCATGTCTGGATCACACGGCAGAAAAACGTGGGGCCATCTAGTGCTCTTGCAGATGTATAACAATCTTGCAAAACTGCTGCCATATTGTGCTGCAGTCACATGCACACTCCTGAGCTTACTGTCCTGCTTTTCAACAAAGGATAACAAGAGAACGAAAAAATGAAATAATAGAAGTAAACTCGAAAGTTGTTTAAAATTGTATGCTCTATCTGAATCATGAAAGACAAATTTGGGGTTACAAGGTGCCCTTATACTAAAGCTTGCAGGCAAGTCACGTGTCAGCTGTCTCTAAATGGTGAAGAATACAAACTTGATGGGGCTGAGATCACACTTCACTCAGTCACTTTTTTTATGAGTCTCAGAGTATCACTTAAAGGGATATAAAACAGTGTTGCTTTAGTAAAACAAAATGTGTTAAATTGAAATCAACAAAAAGAAACATTGGGGCATATTTAACAATGTGCGAGCAGACATGATACAAAGTAACGTATCATGTCCGCCGCACATCAATAAATGCCAACAGCATACGCTGTGAGCATTTATCATTGCACCAGCAGTTCTTGTGAACTACTGGTGCAATGCCGCCCCCTGCAGATTTGCGGGCGATCGGCCGCTAGCAGGGGGTGTCACTCAACCCAATCAGATTTGATCGGGTTGATTTCTGTCCGTCGCCTCAGAGCAGGCAGACAAGTTATGGAGCAGCGGTCTTTAGACGGAGATTGATAAATATGCCCCATTGTGCTAAAAATATGCAATATGAGCACTTAATCATAATATAACTAAATGGACAATAATTTTCAGAGGTTGAACATACTTTGATATTTCTTTAGGAAGAGGTGGTATTTGTACATAAGTTGTTTGTTTGTTTTTAGGTGGAGAGTTCATCCTGTCACATGATTTTTGCAGCATAAGTCCTCTACTGAGCATGGGTAAGAAACTGGCTTCCTGACACTGTAGCACAGGGGAAAATAGTGCATTTATCTCCAAGTAAACACTTAAAAAGGGGAGCTCCTTGTTTGCTTTCCTGTAGAGAGCACAGCCCCCGTGTGAGACTGTGACAGGAAGTAATGGACCCTGCACAAATGAATGAATAAAATAAAAAAAAAAATAACGAAAAGGTAAAATCATTTTTAAATGATGAATAGTGCATATTGTAATGGTTTATATTAAGTATTAAAGCTTTATATAACAATAATGAAACAAACTGTTCTATATCCCTTTAACTGCCTAACTGGAAAATTATTTAAAATTGTATTTGTCTATCTGAATAACGAAAGAAAAAAATTGTGTTTCATGTACCTTTACTGAAGTCTGTGCATTAGTTTTGTCTGTTGCCATGTCTAATAAGTTTTCTGTCCTTGCATGTAAATATGTAGTTGTTTTTTTATTTTTTGCATACTAACTCCGAAAACACTGAACCAATTAACTTAAAGGGACATAAAATCCAAAATGTTTATTTTCAGATCCAGATAGAACATACAATTTTTTTTAACAACTTTGCAATTTAATTTAATTATCAAATTGTCTTTGTTTTCTTGTTATCCTTTGTTGGAAGCAGGAAGGCAAGTTCAGGAGTGTGTACATGTTTGCAGCCCTATATTGCAGAGGTTTTGCAGAATGTTATACATTAACAAGAGCACTAGATCGCAGCACTATTTCCTGTTATCTAGTGCTCCAGACGTGCACGCTACCTATCTAGATATCTCTTCAACAAAGAATATTATTATTATTATACTTTATTTATTAAGCGCCAACATATTCCGCAGCGCTGCCCATGGATACAATTAATGCAAATAAAACAATATAAGACTTGTAAGATACAGGACAAAATTTACAAACACATACAGGTGGGATTAAGGGCCCTATTCCCGTGGGAATAGGCTGACCATATTGCCGCGTTAAAAAGGGACACATATGAAAAATACATATGTCAGGGCTGTTTTCAGGGCTGTTTAAAGAAATGGTTTTGTATAAGAACCCTCACATATGTATTTTTCATATGTGTTCCTTCTTAAAGCGGCAATATGGTCAGCCTACGTGGGAACTTACAATCTAGAAGGGTAGGAGGTTGAGAAACAGGAGGTGAGGACTGCAAGATTGAGAAAGATGGTAATGCAGAGTTAGATGAGGGAAATGTTAGGTAAGTGAAATTAATTTATTATTGAGTTGGGTGGTAGGCTTCTCTGAACAGAAAAGTCTTCAGGGAACATCTAAAGGAAGAAAGATTAGGGCAAAGCCTGACAGCACGAGGGAGAGTGTTCCAGAGGGTAGGTGCTGCACGACAGAAGTCCTGCAGTCTAGCATGAGAGGAGGTGATAGTTGCGGATGCAATAACATGATAACTAAGCAAATTTGATAATAGAAGTAAAATGGAAACGATTTTAAAATTGTATTCTCTATCTGAATCATGAAAGAAACATTTCAGGTATCATGTCCTTTTCAAATGTTCAGGGTTTGTATTTATTAGAAATTCAAACAGTCAAGTTTCAGGTATTTCAATTTAAAAGCTATAAGCATCTGAAAATGGGATTGTTTGTAGAGTGTTTAAGTGGATGCTGCTGTATACACTATCAAATATCTTTCATATATAAATATGAATGTTATTTGATATATAATAACAGTATGCTTTATATTATTGTCTATCAAGTAGTCTATGGTTTCTTTCATTGTCATCTGCATAAACT
>NC_069503.1:715729301-715841801 GCF_027579735.1 Bombina bombina
GTAGTTACTGTAGCTTCAGCTGTTCTTGTTGAGGTCAGTCTTGTAATCTTTCCAGCAAAACAATATGTCCTTAGATACCAGAGTATTTAGTATAAAATTAACTTTTGTAAGCCTTCAGCTGCACAGTTGTTTAGGCGCTAAATAGTGATGATCTCAAAGGATAATTGGATGGTGAAGCCAAAATCATTAAATGTTTTAATCAACCAGTTTGCTAGCTGCACCTTCAGCTATATTAACTACACATTAACAACTTAGGAAACATTATAGAACAATATATTTAAAGTCAAATGGTGTTTAATAGTGTAGATAAAGTTAATATGCTTAACTTAAAGGGATAAAAAGTGAAACAATTGTTTGCAGGAGTTAAAAACATAGTTAAAGACAACTCCAGCGCAGCAAATGTGTCATTTGAACCTAGCTAAAGACGTATGATTAGCCAGTGACAAGAGACATATGTGTATAAACACCAAACAACTGCAAGCTCCCAGTAGAGCGTTACTGCTTCTAAACCTATCTAGGTATGCTTTGCAACAAACAATACAACACAAAGAACAAAGTAAAGCTGATAATAGATGTAAACCTAAAAGTCTCTGAAAACTGCATGCTCTGGACGTCAGTAATAGTGTAATGCATTATCTTACAGAAAAAATGCTTTCCTGGCAAGTTATTATCAACATTTGTGCAGCAATACAACGGCTGAAACGTGTTATCACAATTAATTATAAGCAATTAATAATTATTTGAAATGTAATAGTTGAAGATTTTGTTATTTGTAAGCAAACTTGTAATTTTTTGGTCAAAGTGTGAATAGTGAAAACAATATTTTTAGGCATTTTACCAAGATGAGCTCTTGGACAGATTATATTCCTTTTAAAACAAAGTTCTTCCTTAAAATGTAATGGGAATTTCATAAATTAACTCTTTCATAACTTTTTAACCGAAATAAAATACACCCATCTGTGTTTTCCAAATTAGCTGCATTTATTGAAGCAAATATAATTGACAAAACTATGTCCAAAAAATAGATTGTAATCAACAAGAAGATATGCTGAGCGGTACCTTACAACATTGTTGAGTGAGTCCCCTGCTTTCTTGCAGCAAGAGAAAGAAAATTACCTACATTTAAATGGACATGAAACACATTTTTTTCATGTTTCACATAGAACATTCATTTTTAAAAAGAAAAAAGATTTCCAATTTACTTCTATTATCAAATTTGCTTCATTTGTATGATATTATTTGTTGAAGAGCATATCTAGGTAGGTACCGTGCAAGTTTCTGGAATACTGTATGGACAAAGTTTGTGCTACCATCTAGTGCTCTTGCAATTGTAAAAACAATGCTAAAAAATTCTTGCATAATTGCTGCCATATAGTGTTCCAGCTTTTCAACAAAGAATGCCAAGAGAATTAAGAACATTTCATAATAGACATAATAGAAATACATTAACCCAATAAAAGCCAAGAGTAGCCGATAACATCTCTAAAATGTATTGGCATTTAGTGCAAAGGTTCTGGCTGTAGCATTGTCTAAATTTTTTAAACTGTCATGCAGGAAACCTCTAAAGTCAAAATGATCTAAATTATTTAAAATGTTAGGATTCATAGAGGCACATTTATTTAGCAATTAAAAAGCAAGAACTATTTGAAAAACACAATTTTATATAAATTGTCTCAAACAATGGCTCAGTATTATATTGCCATGTAGACTTGTGCAGCCAAGAACATTTTGTTTCGGACAAAATTCTCATTCTGAATATTGGGAGAAATGTGTTTCCTTGAATATTTGTAGGCTGTTAGATATTTGTTTAATTTAAAACTAAACGAATACTGAATCTTTCTTTTAAGATGAATGGAAACGTTTCATAGCTAAGTATTGTACCCCTAAAAAGTCATTTAAAGAAAAAAAAGGAATAATGCTAGATTTTGTTCATATTTTGCTGGTGTATTTGCCTGGATAGAAAAAGAATATCCAGTTTTCGTTATGAATGTGCATTCGTAACGAAACAAACATACATCCCTACAGACATAATTTTACAAATACGATCAACTCCTTCTATACAGTAAGTTATAACTAGTCAACCGTTATATTTATCATAGCCGAGGTTCACATAACCAACTAAATCTGTTGTTGCTCTATCTAAACCAAACTGTTTAGTAATGTAAACATTGCAAGAAATGTTAAATTTATTACAATAGAATTGTGCTTTATTTATACAAATATGAAACATTTGTGTGTGTATGTATGTATGTATGTATATATATATATATATATATATATATATATATATATATATATATATATATATATATATATATATATACATAAATATAAAATATAGTGCCAGATTACAATTGGAGCACAAGATAAATTGCACTCTTATTACTAATTGAAAGTATGTGCGATCGCGAGATCGCAATCGCGATTTAAGCTAGAATGATTACTGGGATTTCAGAACTGGGGTTAACTGTTTCGCGAAAATAAGAAGTTGCACAAAACATCAAAAATACACTACAAAGTACACTTACACTCATAATAACACCATCTAATAGAAATGATTACAAAAAAAATATTGCACACAAAAGTTATAACAAAAAAATTGGGTTCGGTGTCCCTTTAAAGCCCTTTGCCTGCCTTTTTTTTTTTCTAACACCTGAGACCTCATATCTTTGAGCCTTTATAACTTTTGTGTGCAATATTTTTTTTTTTTTAACATAGAGATACATACATACACATGTCTAAAGATGGATATGTATGTATATAGATATGTCTATATACATGTACATAATTATATATTTATATGTGTATATATGTATTTACAAACATACTGTATATACACATATAAACACATAAATACATATGTACACACATAGTGGGGCCGATTTATGTAAGTGCGAGCGCACATTATACAATGTAGCGTATCATGTCCGCCGCACATCGATAAATGCCGACAGCATATGCTGTTGGGATTTATAATTGCATAAGCAGTTCTTGTGAGCTGCTTGTTCAATGCCGCCCCCTGCAGATTGGCCGCTGATCTGATCAGCCAATAGGATTGAGCTTGCATTCTATTGGCTGATTGGAACAGCCAATAGAATGGGAGTTCAATCCTATTGGCTGATTGGATCAGCCAATAGGATTGAAGCTCAATCCTATTGGCTGATTGCATCAGCCAATAGGATTTTTTACCCTTTAATTCCGATTGGCTGATAGAATTCTATCAGCCAATCGGAATTCAAGGGACGCCATCTTGGATGACGTTCCTTAAAGGAACCTTCATTCTGGTAGAGCCGTCGATTGAAGAGGATGCTCTGCGCCGGATGTCTTGAAGATGGAGCTACTCCGCGCCGGATGGATAAAGATGGAAGATGCCGTCTGGATGAAGACTTCTGCCGGCTTGGATGAAGACTTGAGCCCGCTTGGATGAAGACTTCTGCCGGCTTCGATGAGGACTTCTGCCGCTTTGTTGAGGATGGATGTCAGGTCTTCAAAAACTGTAAGTGGATCTTCAGGGATCAGTGTTAGGTTTTTTTTTTTTTTTTTTTTTTTGGCGGTATCATTGCCTGCTGTTTATTTGCACCGTAGTATGGCTTCCTTCGGTGAGCTGAATATCAGGATGAGTGTAATAAAAAGTTATGGTGTAACAAAGTATGAGACTAACATATTCATATTTACCTGCAAACTAAGCAGAACATAAATAGATAAAATACATAATCATTTAAAAATATTTACTTCTCATTTGTTTATACAATCTTACTTTTTAGATCTAGTGGATATACCATATGTTTTTTAACAAATACATTGTTAAAAGACTTTTAACATAGTCATTTTCTATCTTTAATAAACACATATATGTTGATTTAATATAAATATGTCATGATATTAGGCTAAATACAACATTAGGCACAGTATTATTATTTTTTAACGTTATAAATATATACAGTACATGTTTGGATTTTGCATAGTTTTAACAGTCATATTTTGATTAAAATATATATTTACATAATCAATATATTTTTTTTTTTTTTTTTTTTTTTAAATAATTTTTTATTGAGGTAATGAATAATAACCACAAAACAGATAATGTGTCCAGGCACGGATCATGAGCGATAAGAATAATTATACATGTCTCGTATAGAAAGTAAACTTGAACTAAAACATTAAAGTCTCTGTATTACAATTGTTGTCACAGTATTCAAACATCAGTAGTGCTATATATTTATAGATGAGAGCTGTAATTATATACTAAAACACGTTCAATAGATAGAGTATAACTACTGAGATGAGTTATAACACTACTTCTGAGACCATAGACGTAAAGTGTAAATTAGTTTATAGTGAACAAAGGTGACTGAAACACATAACAATGAAACCTCGTTTTTTATATGATATAACTAATGATCCCTACTCTGATATAAGAGGTGCTCTATAATCTAATAACTGTATAATGTAGGGAGTTGGCTTTTGTCTGGCCTCTCTTGGGCCAAAGTGTATAGGAGGGGAATTCAGCGGGCAAGAGCCGCTCGGTATAAGGGGGAGGAAAATGAAGGGGGGCGGAGCATTTTAAGGTAGCTATATAGTATACATGAGTTTCCAAAAATGTTAGGTTAGATGAGGGTGGCATACATGATTTGGGGAGTCTTCTAATTAGCATCATGAGTACATATATATATATACAGGTGATGTCTGCTTGGGGGGTGTATTTATGAAATGCGAGTTGAAAGAGCTATTTCTTTGCATCATTCATGACAAAGGGTCAAATAGGGTCTGAGGGAAAACAGGCGTATATATGGATGTATATGTTGGAGAAAACGGTGAAATGACAAAAAATGCACTAATTAAGGGGTATAATTACCTAAGGACCCTGGATATCAGGTTTATGTAATAAAGAAATATCCTGAACTATATCTATATGAGGAAGTTACAGCAGATTTCAACTCATATAAGGGGTATTATAAGATATGTAATGAATAAGGGCAACTCCAGGTAAAGTTATGTATAGAGGAGAAAATGAGTATATATATATAGAGTGTAGGGGACTACTGCATGAGCTCCTCTCCTGGGGAAGTGCCAGCTCTAGGCGATGTGGGTAAAAGGGATATGAGTATGACCCGCAGGCAACAGGCACCAACGGGAAAGGGAGAAGAGGGGCTCAGCAAGGACCAGCATTTTGTCCAAAAAAAAATTTCCATGCAGGGAGTGTAATTAATTCGAGGTATAATTATCATAAGGCTTTATATGCATTCCCTGCAGGTAACTCAAGTAACTAATTCTAGTGTGTCAAAGACCATTGAGATATAGGTATATGGCTTAGGGAGTTTCATTAGTGACCAACTATCATAACTCTCAACAGTGTCTCAATACTCTCCCATTACCTAGAGGACTAGCGGTATATGAACAACGAGCCATGAATAGAAATTGTATAGCAATTGGACTCAAATGAGAAGACAATGTATGTTAACATAAGACATAGATGTATAGATCTTGGTAACAACAGTCCATTATTGATTACCTTATGAACCAAGATATAGAGGCTGTCCCTTTAGTAAGCCATAACTCTAGGATAATATGTGGGGACTATGCAACAGGAGTATAAGAGAAGAATGCCTAGCTTAGCAGAGATTTATAACTTGTAGGCAGTATTAGCAAAAGATAAAACCGCTGTAGCAGGTACCTTTCTATAACAACATTATTAACGCATAATGATAAAACATGCTCATCTGTCTTAGAGTTTGCATATTATCTAAGATTACTATTATAGTGTACCCCTCACTTAGTATTGGCCATATGGGACAATGAACAGGGGTAGGCGCAGTAGTAAAAGAGAGCTAGCTAACTATAAATGAGTGAGCAAGTGTACAGCAATAAGACTACTGAACAATTATCCTCCATTGTGTGACTGCATAGCCAGATGAAGGAGGATGTACTGGCACTTGGGGTTGGATGTGAGTAATACAGTGCTTGTGTTAGTGATGTCCCCAATCACATCAGTTATAAGCTGCCAACGGTAAAGGTGTTATAGCTCACCTGCAGTATAACCAACCATACCAAACTATCCTGTTTTCCTAATTGCAGTACAAAGATGTCAAGGAAGCATGTATTAAATTGTATAGAAAATACCAAAGCTAAATTTATAATAATGTCTGAGTTGTTAAAAAGGCTTTGGGAAATGACTTGTTAACTGTCCTCTATGTAGGATAAATTCTAAGAGGCATAAATATGTAGGGGTACCTTACCTTAAGGGGGGCTTCCAGGTCTATAATGTGCAACTATGGTAAAAAAGTTTGAAAATAGATAGTAAATTTTAAAAGGGAAGTTTCAATCATAAGTAGATCGGCATAAGTCTAACTAATGAAATAACAATGAGTCTCAAAAAACCAAACCACAAAAGCAAAACTTGGCGTGTGGGAAATAGAGTGCTTCAGTGGAATGGGTACTAAAGTCCTCCATTTACTGCACTGCGTCTCTCGACTTCATCCAATGCCCACCAAATTGTTAGGGGAGAGAAGCACATATCCAGATTGCAGCTGATTGTGACAGGAACTTATGCCTGCATCCGCTGTTATGCCGGTCTCTGAGATCTGCTTTGGAAAGAAGAGATCATAGGTCCAAGAGGAAAGGCTCCGCTTAGCACCTCCATTAGGTGAGGTTAGGGGATCGCAGACATCTACCCCTCCAGAAGGCGATAGACCCAAGGCAAGTCCGGGAGTCTACGTGTGTGATTCCGCTCTCGCATAATCCCTCAGGTAGGTGCTTAGGTCTACATCTGTGACTGACTTAGTCTCCGAGGCAGAATATCCAGGGCCCGATGCTCTCAAGCAGTCTGTCTGGTTATCGCCACTCAGATTATAATGCTGCCTGCGTATCTCAACTAGAACAGGAGCTGCTTTCTGGGGAATAGAAATTTCCGGACCATTATAAACTTGTGCACTAATAGTGCTAGAGGGTCCTAGCTTGCTGCCGCCATCTTGCGTGCCATGTGGAGTGAAAAATTGTTCACGGAGCTGCAAAAGTAAAAGGCTCATTTCTGAGAAGTGATCTTCCAGGATGTCGCAAATGCGATCCTCGAACCTGTATAATGCAGCCTCTAGATCCATCCTGTGGGGATTAAGAGAGGAACTCTTCATAACTGTTAGGAGGAGTTATATCCAAACTGCTTCTTCAGATAAAGTAGGCCCCAAACTATATTGCTACTGTGGCAGCTGCATAGTCCACGTATGAGAGGTTTGTTTAGTAAGAAGGTAGCATACAGGATTACCCTTATCTTCTAAGGTGTTGTAAAGCTTAGGTCATTAGAAAATTGTATATTTACTCATCTGTGGTTAGTTATAGCATGGGAGCTCCATGAGCACACGTCTGCTCTCTTTGCTAGTCAGCTCCGCCCCCCAGTGTTAGGTTTTTTTAAGGGTTTATTGGGTGGGTTTTATTTTTAGCTTAGGGTTTGGGCGGAAAATGAGCTAAATGCCCTTTTAAGGGCAATGCCCATACAAATGCCCTTTTCAGGGCAATGGGGATCTTAGTTTTTTTAGATAGGATTTTATTTGGGGGGGGGTTTGGTTGTGTGGGTGGTGGGTTTTACTGTTGTGGGGTTGTTTGTATTTTTTTTTTACAGGTAAAAAAGTTGATTTCTTTGGGGCAATGCCACGCAAAAGGCCCTTTTAAGAGCTATTGGCAGTTTAGTTTAGGCTAGGGATTTTTTTTTATTTTGGAGGGCTTTTTTATTTTTATAGGGCTATTAGATTAGGTGTAATTAATTTAAATATTTGATAATTTCTTTTTTATTTTGTGTAATTTAGTGGTTTTTTTTGTAATTTAGTTAATTGTATTAAATTAATGTAATTGATTTAATGGTAGTGTAAGGTTAGGTGTTAGTGTTACTCAGGTTAGGTTATATTTTACAGGTACTTTTGTATTTATTTTAACTAGGTAGCTAGTAAATAGTCAATAACTATTTACTAACTAGTCTACCTAGTTAAAATAAATACAAACTTACCTGTGAAATAAAAATAAAACCTAAGATAGCTACAATGTAACTATTAGTTATATTGTAGCTAACGTAGGGTTTATTTTATAGGTATTTAGTTTTAAATAGGAATTATTTAGTTAATGATAGTAATTTTTATTTAGATTTATTTTAATTATATTAAAGTTAGGGGTGTTAGGTTTAGGGTTAGACTTAGGGTTAGGTTTAGGGGTTTATAACTTTAGTATAATGGCGGCGACGTTGGGGGTGGCAGATTAGGGGTTATTAAATTTATTTAGGTGGTGGCGACATTGGGGGAGGCAGATTAGGGGTTAATAAGTATAGTGTAGGTGTCGGCGATGTTAGGGGCGGCAGTTTAATGGTTAATAAGTGTAGGTAGGTGTCGGCAATGTCGGGGGCGGCAGATTAGGGGTTAATAAGTGTAGGTAGGTGTAGGCAATGTTGGGGGTGGCAGATTAGGGGTCAATAAGTTAAATGTAGGTGTCGGCGATGTCGGGGGCAGCAGATTAGGGGTGTTTAGACTCAGGGTTTATGTTAGGGTGTTAGGTGTAAACATAAAATTTGTTTCCCCATAGAAATCAATGGGGCTGCATTACGGAGCTATACGCTCCTTTATTGCAGGTGATAGTTTTTTTTTTAACCGGCTCTCCCCATTGATGTCTATGGGGAAATCGTGCATGAGCACGTAAAACCAGCTCAAAGCAGCTCTGGTATTGGAGTGCGGTATGGAGCTCAATTTTGCTCAACGCTCATTTATTGCCTGCTAACGCCAGGTTTATGAAAACCAGTAATAGCAGCGCTATAGGGAGGTGAGTGGTGGAAATAACTTGCAAGTTAGTACTGAGCCGCTCTTACCGCAAAACTCGTAATTTAGCGTATGTGTTTAACCCATTTTCAGGTGTTAACGCATATTTAGATACGAGCAGTTGAACAATAATATAAAGCTCTAACACATTTTAGCATTGTGTTTTTGTGCTCATATGTATAAATAATAATTCAGTTAGTGACTTCTGGATCTAAGTGACAGTAAAGGTACACTTTATTATATCTGCCAGAAATAGTAAATTATGCTGTAAACAAATGTAGTTGAATTGGGTCTGGTAGTTGTTTAGTGATGATAACTGAACTATTACATAGTGTTAGTCCTGCTTTCTATATGCGCTCTGTTCGCCATAGGACTAAGAAAACAAATTTACTATCAGTGTGCTCACAGGTCATGGGATATTCTTTATTACCAATTCTGTTTTCCTTTTACTTTGCTACTTTTTTCTCTCTCAATATTATGTCAAAAATAATATGTCAAGAATGAACATGAATTCATTTTCTGTGTAATTTTATATTGTAAGAAAACAAACACTTATGAGTGTAGGTCAGGTTTATAGGGCAGTTTGGGGTTGTAAAATAGGTAGTATTGGTTTTATATTTAGTAGACATTTCTATTTGTTTTGTTGCAAATGCAAATTCGTAAGGAAAAATTGTTATTTGTTTTGTTTTTTACTAGCTAAATTTAAAGAAAAGATGAAATACTGAAGAAATTCCTCAGCATTAATTCATTTTATTTAATTACATGCAGGTAGAGCCGTGCTAATCTTAACGTTCTTCTTAGAGCGCCAGACTATGCTAATAGGTGGCTTTGCGTGACGGATCCCAGAGCCAGCGTTAAAGGCCCTGTAAGTCAGGCCCTGGGGCTCTAAGAAGAACGTTAGGAAAATAAATGTAAATATTCCACGAATATTCAGTATTTGTTTAGTTTAAAACAAAACTAATACTGAATAGTACACCAGATGAATAGTCTGGGAAACAAATGTCACTGAATATTCGTTCCAAAAGATTCAGGCTAACCAAATTGTTAACGGTGCACAAGACTAGTATCTAGAGAACATCATTGTACACTCCTCTAACAATTTTTTTGCTAACACTGCACCTAACATTTTTGAGCACTTCTATATAACTGGCACTGCAATATACCAAGGAACTAATTTTGTATAATGTATTAATAATAAATAAATCAAATGGGAAAACATTTTTTATCAATCTTTATTATGATATTTCATTTAAATACAGTTATAAAGGCTAAATTGGTACCAAATAGTTTTCCTTTGTACATGTAATTTGCACTAGGAATGAAGCTTAAATAAAAATGAAAATATAGCAAAGTTCTATCTAGTCCCAAGCGGTAGAGAAATTACTCATATTCCTCATACTGAGGAGGTAAAAGGAAATCTTAAATGCCTAAATTGCCTATAAATTATATATATATATATATATATATATATATATATATATATATATATATATATATATATATATATATATATATATATATATATACATATATATATATATATATATATATATATATATATATATATGTGTGTGTGTATATATGTATATATATATATATATATATATATATATAACAATTAAAATTATGGGGAGGCGAAAAGTGAGTTTAAAATCCTCCACTAAATACAAAATGTAGAGAAAATAACTCATTGTGTAAACCATTTACAAATCTAGACAAGTCAGAAGACTTGCTTTTCCCACAGAAACTTTCCGATTACACTGTTTCCAATGCAACAAGGGATTTTGGGTAAGACATGTAAATGAGGTTCACAATGACTCACCTTTTTACTTTTAGCCTGCTTTTTAAGGCAGACTTCCCTTTACGCCATAGCATTGCCGCATTACACAGCTTTTACGCTTAGCTAGGGATAGTACAGTGATTCAGACCAATCCCAGGACAGCTGTTTCATGGTTATTGCCACTCATCAGCTGGGAGTAGGTTGAATCACTGCTTGGAAAAGATCATTTCTGGGGGAAATACAACGACAATTAAAATTATGGGGAGGCGAAAAGTGAGTTTAAAATCCTCCACTAAATACAAAATGTAGAGAGAATAACTCATTGTGTAAACCATTTACAAATCCAGACAAGTCAGAAGACTTGCTTTTCCCACAGAAACTCTCCGATTTTTTCGCCTCCCCATAATTTTAATTGTTGTATTTCCCCCAGAAATGAACTTTTCCAAGCAGTGATTCAACCTACTCCCAGCTGATGAGTGGCAATAACCACGAAACAGCAGTCTTGGGATTGGTCTGAATCACTGTACTAACCCTAGCTAAGCGTAAAAGCTGTGTAATGCGGTGATGCTATGGCGTAAAGGCAAGTCTGCCTTAAAAAGCAGGCTAAAAGTAAAAAGGTGAGTCATTGTGAACCTCATTTGCATGTCTTACCCAGAATCCCTTGCTGCATTGGAAACAGTGTAATCGGAGAGTTTCTGTGGGAAAAGCAAGTCTTCTGACTTGTCTAGATTTGTAAATGGTTTACACAATGAATTATGTTCTCTACATTTTGTATTTAGTGGAGGATTTTAAACTCACTTTTCGCCTCCCCATAATTTTAATTGTCATATTTCCCCCAGAAATGAACTTTTCCAAGCAGTGATTCAACCTACTCCCAGCTGATGAGTGGCAATAACCCCGAAACAGCTGTCCTGGGATTGGTCTGAATCACTGTACTAACCCTAGCTAAGCGTAAAAGCTGTGTAATGCGGCGATGCTATGGCGTAAAGGGAAGTCTGCCTTAAAAAACAGGCTAAAAGTAAAAAGGTGAGTCATTGTGAACCTCATTTGCATGTCTTACCCAGAATCCCTTGCTGCATTGGAAACAGTGTAATCGGAGAGTTTCTGTGGGAAAAGCAAGTCTTCTGACTTGTCTAGATTTGTAAATGGTTTACACAATGAGTTATTTTCTCTACATTTTGTATTTAGTGGAGGATTTTAAACTCACTTTTCGCCTCCCCATAATTTTAATTGTCGTATTTCCCCCAGAAATGAACTTTTCCAAGCAGTGATTCAACCTACTCCCAGCTGATGAGTGGCAATAACCATGAAACAGCTGTCCTGGGATTGGTCTGAATCACTGTACTATCCCTAGCTAAGCATAAAACCTGTGTAATGCGGCAATGCTATGGCGTAAAGGGAAGTCTGCCTTAAAAAGCAGGCTTAAAGTAAAAAGGTGAGTCATTGTGAACCTCATTTACATGTCTTACCCAGAATCCCTTGCTGCATTGGAAACAGTGTAATCGGAGAGTTTCTGTGGGAAAAGCAAGTCTTCTGACTTGTCTAGATTTGTAAATGGTTTACACAATGAGTTATTTTCTCTACATTATATATATATATATATATTTATATCTATACATACACACACACACATAGGGCTAGATTACAAGTGGAGCGCTCATTTATCACGCACTTGCAAATTCATCCGTTTATGGGCACGTAATAAATAACCAGCCATTACAAATTAGCGCTCTAAAAATTATCCAGAGATCAGATCTCTGGTTAATTTTCCAAAAGTGCCCTAATTGCCCCCAAATTGTAGTTTAGTGTGGGTTTTGTAATTTTAAACATATTAGTATTTTCGTTTTTAAATAAAAAAAACTGCACAAAGCAGTTTTTAGGGGTTAAATTGAGCAAGTGTGGAGTGTCAGAAAAAAAAAAGGCACTGAAAAGTGCCTTTACATTGCAGTCTATGAGGAACTGTGTGTTCTGTATAAATATATATTTATATGCTTATATACATACATATTTATGTGTTAATATGTGTATATACACATATTAACACATATATATATATATTCATATACATATAGATTTAAAATCTGCTGCCCATCGCTACTCGACTTACCCCCTTCACTGCACTAGGTTCTCAGCCGTGTCTCATGAGCGCAATTCTTCCCTGCAATGTGAATGCGAGGTCAAACTTATAATACCAGCAAACATTTACGTACGCTGGTGTTACTGAGTGGAGCGCAAATATCACGCTCGCGTAAACAATATTTTGCTCTCCACTCATAATGTGGCCCATAATATTTTATTAAATATTCTACTTGATCTCATGTTACCATAAATGATTTTACATGTCTATAAGATATCAACAATTTCTGTGTTAAATTCTTTGTTTAGTCACAAAGGACATAAAACCTCTTCATGTTATAATAAGTTCCTATTAAGGAACAATTGTTGAATTTACAAGAATCTACTTTAATTCCAGATGGCTGTGCTGTTGATCTGTGCAAATAACTGGCTGGACACATAGTTCAACATAGCTGGATACAATCATCATTTTGGCAGAATGTGTCATGGTTTGTTTTTCTCACTAGGCCAACCCCCAATGTCTATGCACAGGAATATACTAATCAGTAAAATATGCAATGGTTGTTTTGGCAGAAGGGTCAAATGCATTTGGATGGAATTCCACTCTTGCCATTTTAACAATTGAAGGATGTAAGGTTGCTGAATTGGCTGCTCTCTGCAAATCTTTCAAGAGACAAGATTGTTCAAAAAGAGGCTGGCGTGTGGTCTGTGCCTTTAAATTATTCACACTAGGGGTTCTTTAATTGTGTTTGAGACAATGGACAAAGCTCAACTCAGTACTCTAAAGCGAAATCACAGGAACCTTCTGGGATATTTCATTATTTCCACAAAATTTTATTTGTAAATATTTGAGAGGTCCTATGCGTGTCAGGATCAAATTTTAGTTAGAATAAGTTATGATAACCACTTTGTTTTGTTCAGATTATTTGGATACAGCTCTGGTTGTTTTCATTGCATTACAGACAGCTGATTGTATAACATACAACAAAACGCATGTATTGATCATGTATTTGCCATCTTAGCAAAAATGTTAAATCCTTTAAAAATTACGAAAGATAAAATAAAGACTAATTAAAAACATGGCAAGTAAAATCCTTATTAAACCCTCAGTTGCGAAAGAAAAACTATCTATAAGCATTTATATTCTATGCATCTTTTCAAAGGTCAAAAACGTATACAATTTTTAATTAATGCCAGAGTTTTAGTTCTCATACAACATAAAAAGTTAATAAAGTATTGGTGTTAGTTCTTGGTAAGTTCTTACTTATTAGAAATTTGCCAACATACATTCTGCTCCCCGCTCCCAAATATATGTATGTGTGTGTATGTATGTATGCATGTGTGTATATATATATATATATATATATATATATATGAGTGTGTGTATGTGTGTGAGTATGTATGTATGTATGTATGTATGTGTGTATGTGTATGTATGTATGTGTATATATACTGTACATATGAGTGTGTGTATGTGTGTATATATGTGTGTGTGTGTGTATGTGTGTGAGTATGTATGTATGTATGTATGTGAGTGTGTATGTTTATATATATATATATATATATATATATATGTGTGTGTGTATGTGTGAGTATGTATGTATGTATATATATGTGTGTGTATGTATGTATGTATATATATGTGTGTGTATGTATGTATGTGAGTGTGTATGTAAGTATGCATGTGTGTCTGTATTTGTATGTGTCTGTATATGTGTGTGTATGCATATATATATATATATGCAGCAAAAGTAATATCCAATGTTTGCAGAAGGAAGCGCACTCCAAAGGACTTGTTAAGTTATTCACTTCTATTCTGTACAGAATAAAAGTGAATAACTTAACAAGTCCTTTGGAGTGCGCTTCCTTCTGCAAACATTATATATATATATATATATATATATATATATATATATATATATATATATATATATATATATATATATATATATATGTGTGTGTGTATGTGTGAGTATGTATGTATGTATGTAAATATATGTGTGTGTATGTATGTATATGTGTGTGTATGTATGTATGTGAGTGTGTATGTAAGTATGCATGTGTGTCTGTATTTGTATGTGTCTGTATATGTGTGTGTATGCATATATATATATATATATGCAGCAAAAGTAATATCCAATGTTTGCAGAAGGAAGCGCACTCCAAAGGACTTGTTAAGTTATTCACTTCTATTCTGTACAGAATAAAAGTGAATAACTTAACAAGTCCTTTGGAGTGCGCTTCCTTCTGCAAACATTATATATATATATATATATATATTTGTGTGTGTATGTATGTATTTGTTTGTATGTATGTATATATACATATGTGATTGTGTAACATCCAAAACAAGATACGCTCACCCTTATCTGGTACACTGTAGATAATACTCAGTATAACTGATTGTCTCCAGAAGCCAGCTATAACTTCCTAAAGCAATTCAAAAGGCACTCAGGTTATATAAAACATAGCCTTTAATCACTCAGATATAAAAGATCAGAATTGTTAGCATAGAAAAATTCATGCAATCAGCAAAGATATGCTGTGTGTAGCAGGAGGTCAAAATAGTTTGCAAGCAGTAAAGTCTATTGAAGCAGAAAAGGTCAGACATCCTTTTGAAAAAATACTCAGGGATATTAAAATCAAAATTGTATTATCCTAAAATGTGCATAGTAAAACATCTTTGTGATGCATGTTTATTATTTTGTCTTCTTTTCCTGTAATTTAAATCTGCAAATTGCCATTTTTTCAAAGGCCCCAGATAGGATGGATTGCATTTTGAAGAACCACAGAGTTATTGCTTGATATGTGCTGGAGCTCAGTTTTATCTGCTCCTTATGGGACACAGCAAAGGAGATGAGATAAACATGCGCATGAGGTTTTCAAGCAGTATGTCACTGAACTACAAAACATTGAACATATTGCTAATAAAATAAAAGTTTTAAATCTTTGTTTTGCATAAATAAATAATGACTAGTGAAGGTAAACTTTGATGAATGAAAGACAGTTTTTTTTAAAAAAATACTATTAAAAACAGGGGCACTTTCATTCATCAAAGTTTACAAAGCAGCCGTTTTGATTCAAAACTTACCTTTTTTTCTTTTCACAGCCAGAGCAGCTTCCCCCTCCTGGAAATCCTCTCTTCACACGTCAGCAATGACTAATCCGGCTTCCTCCAATCACAGCATGGCCTCAGGCAATGACTACCCTGGGGAGAAAGCCGTGATTGGAGGAAGCTGGAATTAGCCATTGCTGACGTGTGAAGAGAGGATTTCCAGGAGGGGGAAGCTGCTCTGGCTGTGAAAAGAAAAAAAGGTAAGTTTTGAATCAAAACGGCTGCTTTGTAAACTTTGATGAATGAAAGTGCCCCTGTTTTTAATAGTATTTTTAAAAAACGGGCTTTCATTCACCAAAGTTTACTTTCACAACATCAGAATGTTCATGTAGGACCATAATTAAGTGTTAAAGGGACAGTCAACACCAGAATGTTTGTTGTTTTAAAAGATAGATAATCCCTTAATTACCCATTCCCCAGTTTTGCATAACCAGCACAGTTATAACAATACACAATTTACCTTGTATCTAAGCCTCTGCAGACTGCCCCCTTATTTCAGTTCTTTTGAAAGACTTGCATTTTAGCCAATCAGTTCTAACTCCACGGTAAATTCGGTGAAAAACTATCAAAATGCATTTAGATTAGAGGCGGCCTTCAAGGTCTAAGAAATTAGCATATGAACCTCCTAGGTTTAGCTTTCAACTAAGAATACCAAGAGATCAAAGCAAAATTGGTGATAAAAGTAATTTGGAAAGTTGTTTCAAATTGCATGTCCTATTTGAATATACTTGACTGTCCCTTTAAGTTGTTTAAGAAAATAAAATTCTAAAATTACTAAAATACATATATATAATGTACCCTCTGATTTTCATTTTGTCCCTTATCCATTTAATTGTGTGGCCATATCCAAATAGCAAACAGCTGCCTGATGATAGCTATAATAAATCTACACATCTATTTGGATTAAAATATTTATCAAAAATAATGTTTTACTTATAAGCATGTTTGGTTATTAAAGGGAAATTTAAACAGTAAATAATTGCTAGATAAAATGATATATCAAAGCAAAGATGAGCTACATAATATGATGTAGAGGTATTTAAAAAAAAAATATTTCTTTCATGTAATTGCCAAGAGTCCATGAGCTAGTGACGTATGGGATATACAATCCTACCAGGAGGGGCAAAGTTTCCCAAACCTCAAAATGCCTATAAATACACCCCTCACCACACCCACAATTTAGTTTTACAAACTTTGCCTCCTATGGAGGTGGTGAAGTAAGTTTGTGCTAAGATTTCTACGTTAATATGCGCTTCTCAGCATTTTGAAGCCCGGTTCCTCTCAGAGTATGGTGAATATCAGAGGGTTGTGAAGGGAGTATCACCTATTGAATGCAATGGTTTTCCTTGCAGGCGATCTATTTCATAGGTTCTCTGTTATCGGTCGTAGAGATTCATCTCCTATCTCCCTTATTCAGATCAACGATATACTCTCATATTCCACTAACTCTACTGATAACTGTTTCAGTACTGGTTTGGCTACCTGCTATATGTGGATGGGTGTCTTTCGGTAAGTATGTTTTTATTACTTAAGACACTCTCAGCTATGGTTTGGCACTTTATGCATTAATATAAAGTTCTAAATATATGTATTGTACTTATATTTGCCACAAGTCAGGTTTATGTATATTTCCTTTTGCAGACTATCAGTTTCATATTTGGGAGAAAAACATATTTAGGAAAATATTTTTCTTACCTGGGGTTTAGTCTTTTTTCAATTGACTGCTTTTTCATTAAATTTCGCAGGCAAAATTAGGCTTGCAAGGGTGCAAAATGCCAAAGTTTATTGCGTCATTCTTGGCGCGAGAATTTCCGGGCCCATCATTTCCGGCGTCTTAGTTGACGCATAGTTCCTTGCACAAGGTTGTCTACATTGTCTACAATGACGCAAGTGTGTCATTTCCGGATTATGTTAGCACAAAAAAAATTTCAGTTTGCGTTGTGCGTCATACTTGGCACCAAATAATTTAATTATTTAAAACCCTATTCCTATATGCCTCTTGCCTTTTTCTATATCAGAGGGCTATGCTGTTTGCATTTTTTTCCCATTCCTGAAACTGCCATATATAAGGAAAGTGATAATTTTGCTTTATATGTTGTTTTTTCTCTTACATTTGCAAGATGTCTCAATCTGATCCTGTCTCAGAAACCACTGTTGGAACCCTGCTGCCTGATAACAGTTCTACCAAAGCTAAGTGCATTTGTTGTAAATTTGTGGAGATTATATCTCCAGCTGTGGTATGTAATAGTTGTCATGATAAACTTTTACATGCAGAGAATGTGTCCATCAGTAATAGTACAATGCCTGTTGTTCCTTCAACATCTAATCTACATGATACACCTGTGAATATAAAAGATTTTATTGCTGATGTGATTCAGAAGGCTTTGTCTGCCATCCCGCCTTCTAATAAACGTAAGAGGTATTTTAAAACTTCTCATAAGGTTGATGAAATTTCAAATGACCGACAACATACTGAATTATCCTCCTCTGATGAGGATCTATCTGATTCAGAAGATCCTTCCTCAGATATTGACACTGACAAATCTACTTATTTATTTAAAATGGAGTATATTCGTTCCTTGTTAAAAGAGGTGTTGATTATATTGGATATTGAGGAAACTAGTCCTCTTGATATTAAAACTAGTAAACATTTAAATTCTGTTTATAAACCTCCTGTGGTTACTCCAGAGGTTTTTCCAGTTCCTGATGCTATTTCTGAAATGATTTCTAAGGAATGGAATAGGCCTGTTACTTATTTTATTCCTTCTTCAAGGTTTAAAAAATTGTATCCTTTGCCAGCAGTTAGATTGGAGTTTTGGGAAAAGATCCCCAAAGTTGATGGGGCTATTTCTACTCTTGCTAAACGTACTACTATTCCTATGGAAGATAGTACTTCTTTTAAAGATCCTTTAGATAGGAAACTTGAATCCTATCTAAGGAAAGCTTATTTATATTCTTGTCATCTTCTTAGGCCTGCCATTTCTATGACTGATGTTGCAGCTGCATCAACTTTTTGGTTTTAAGGTTAAGGGCAACAGGAAATGGATCCTGATTTGTCTAGCATTGTTCCCTTGCTTCAACATGCTAATCATTTGATCTGTGATGCCATTTTTGATATCATCAAAATTGATGTTAAATCTATGTCTTTAGCTCTATTTTAGCTAGAAGAGTTTTGTGGCTTAAATATTGGAATGTTGACATGGTATCTAAGTCTAGATTACTATCTCTTTCTTTCCAAGGTAATAAGTTATTTGGTTCTCAGTTGGATTCGATTATTTCAACTGTCACTGGGGGAAAGGAGTTTTTTTGACTCAGGAAAAAAGACCTAAGGGTAAATCTAAAGGTTCTAACCGTTTTCGTTCCTTTTGACAATGTAAGGAACAGAAACCTAATCCTTCCCCCAAAGAATCTGGTTCCAATTGGAAACCTTCTTCAAGTTGGAGTAAATCCAAGCCATTTAAGAAACCAAAGCCAGCCCCCAAGTATGCATGAAGGTGTGGCCCTCATTCCAGCTCAGCTGGTAGGGGGCCGATTAAGATTCTTCCAAAACATTTGGGCAGATTCTGTCCAAAATCAATGGATTCAGAGTATTGTCTCTCAAGGGTACTGAATAGGATTCAGAGTAAGACCTCCTGTGAGAAGATTTTTTCTCTCACGCATCCCAGAAAATCCAGTAAAGGCTCAGGCTTTTCTGAAGTGTGTTTCAGACCTGGAGCTTTCAGGGGTAATCATACCAGTTCCGTTTCAGGAACAGGGTCTGGGGTTTTACTCAAATCTATTCATTGTCCCGAAGAAAGAAAACTCATTCAGGCCAGTTCTGGATCTGAAAATTTTAAATCGTTATGTAAGAGTGCCAACTTTCAAAATGGTGACTATAAGGACTATTCTGCAAAGGCATTATATGTCCACAAAAGACTTACAGGATGCATATCTTCATAATCCGATTCATCCAGACCACTATTAGTTTCTGAGATTCTCCTTTCTAGAGAAGCATTACCAATTTGTCGCTCTTCCATTTGGCCTAGCTACAGCTCCAAGAATCTTTTCAAAGGTTCTCGGTGCTCTACTCTCTGTAATCAGCAAACGGGGTATTGCGGTGTTTCCTTATTTGGATGATATCTTGATACTAGCTCAGTCTTTAAATTCTGCAGAATCTCACACAAATCAACTAGTGTTGTTTCTTCAAAGACGTGGTTGGAGGATCAATTTACCAAAAAGTTCCTTGATTCCTCAGACAAGGGTCACCTTTTTAGGTTTCCAGATAGATTCAGTGTCCATGACAATTAAAATTGGTTTCAGCTTGTCGGAACCTTCAGTCTCAATCATTCCCTTCAGTAGCTATGTGCATGGAAGTTCTAGGTCTCATGACTGCAGCATCGGACGCGATCCCCTTTGCTCGTTTGCATATGAGACAGCTTTGTATGCTGAACCAATGGTGCAGGGATTATACAAAGATATCACAATGAATATCCTTAAATCCCAATGTTCGACTCTCTCTGACTTGGTGGTTAGATCACCATTGTATAGTTCAAGGGGCCTCTTTTGTTCGTCCAACCAGGACTGTGATCACAACAGATGCAAGACTTTCAGGTTGGGGAGCTGTCTGGGGATCTCTGACAGCACAAGGGGTTTGGAAATCTCAAGAGGTGAGGTTACCAATCAATATTTTAGAACTGCATGCTATTTTCAGGGCTCTTCAGGTTTGGCCTCTGTTGAAGAGAGAACTGTTCATTTGTTTTCAGACAAACAATATCACAACTGTGGCATATGTCAATCATCAGAGTGGGACTCACAGTCCCCAAGCTATGAAAGAAGTATCTCGGATACTTGCTTGGGCGGAATCCAGCTCCTCTCTAATTTCTGTGGTTCATATCCCAGGTATAGACAATTGGGAAGCAGATTATCTCAGCCATCAGACTTTACATCCGGGGGAGCGGTTGCTCCATCCAGATGTGTTTTCTCAGATTGTTCAGATGTGGGGTCTTCCAGAAAAAGATCTGATGGCTTCGCATCTAAACAAGAAACTACCCAGGTACCTGTCAGGTCCAGGGATCCTCATGCAGAAGCGGTGGATGTGTTAGCAGTTCCTTGGTGTTACCAACCTGCTTATATCTTCCCACCTCTGGTTCTTCTTCCAAGAGTGATTTCCAAGATCATCATGGAACAATCGTTTGTGTTGCTGGTAGCTCCAGCATGGCCTCACAGGTTTTGGTATGCAGATCTTGTTCGGATGTCCAGTTGCCAATCTTGGCCACTTCCATTAAGGCCAGACCTTCTGTCTCAAGGTCTGTTTTTCCATCAGGATCTCAAATCATTAAATTTGAAGGTATGAAATAAGCCTATTGGTAGGTATGAAATAGTTAGAGGTTTCTCTGACTCAGTGATTATTACTGTTACAGGCTCATAAATCTGTTTCTAGGAAGATTTATTATTGAGTTTGGAAGACTTATATTTCATGGTGTTCTTCTCATAAATTCTCCTGGCATTCTTTTAGAATTCCTAGAATTTTACAGTTTCTTCAGGATGGTTTGGATAAGGGTTTGTCTGCAAGTTTCTTGAATGGACAAATCTCTGTTCTTTCTGTTTTATTTCACAGAAAGATTGCTAAGCTTCCTGATATTCACTGTTTTGTACAGGCTTTGGTCCGTATCAAGCCTGTCATTGAATCAATTTCTCCTCCTTGGAGTCTTAATTTGGTTTTGAAGACTTTACAGGCTCCTCCATTTGAGCCTATGCATTCTTTGGACATTAAACTACTTTCATGGAAAGTGTTGTTCCTTTTGGCCAGAGTTTCTGAATTATCTGATCTTTCTTGTGAATCTCCTTTTCTGATTTTCCAATAGGATAAGACAGTTTTGCGGACTTAATTTAAATTTTTACCTAAGGTTGTGAATTCTAACAACATTAATAGAGAAATTGTTGTCCCTTCTTTGTGTCCTAATCCTAAGAATTATTTGGAGAGATCCTTACATTCTTTGGATGTGGTAAGAGCTTTGAAATATTATGTTGAAGCTACTAAAGATTTCAGGAAGACTTCTAGTCTATTTGGTATCTTTTCTGGTTCTAACAACGGTCAGAAGGCTTCTGCCATTTCCTTGGCATCTTGGTTAAAGCTTTTGATTCATCAGGCTTATTTGGAGTCGGATCAGAGAATTACAGCTCATTCTACTAGGTCAGTCTCCACTTCGTGGGTTTTTAAAAATGAAGCTTCAGTTCATCAGATTTGCAAAGCAGCAACTTAGTCTTCTTTGCATACATTTACTCAATTTTACCGTTTTGATGTATTTGCTTCTTCGGAAACAGTTTTTGTTAGAAAAGTTTTTCCGGCAGTTGTTTCAGTTTGACTCCTCTGCTTATGTTTGAGTTTTTTCTTTTTATTATGAGAATAAACTTATATTTTGGGTTGTGGATTTATTTTTTTCAGTGGAAAATGGCTGTCATTATTTTATCCCTCCCTCTCTAGTGACTCTTCTGTGGAGTTCCACATCTTGGGTATTACTATCCCATACGTCACTAGCTAATGGACTCTTGCCAATTACATGAAAGAAAACATAATTTATGTAAGAACTTACCTGATAAATTCATTTCTTTCATATTGGCAAGAGTCCATGAGACCTACCCTTTATATGGTGGTTATGACTTTTTGTATAAAGAACAATTATTTCCAAATTCCTTTGTTGATGCTTTTTACTCCTTTCTTTTTTACCCCACTACTTGGCTATTCGTTAAACTGAATTGTGGGTGTGGTGAGGGGTGTATTTATAGGCATTTTGAGGTTTGGGAAACTTTGTCCCTCCTGGTAGGATTGTATATCCCATACGTCACTAGCTCATGGACTCTTGCCAATATGAAAGAAATTAATTTATCAGGTAAGTTCTTACATAAATTATGTTTTGCTTAAAGGGACAGTCAAGTCCAAAAAAAACTTTCATGTTTCAAATAGGGAATGTAATTTTAAACAACTTTCCAATTTACTTTTATCACCAATTTTGCTTTGTTCTCTTGCTATTCTTAGTTGAAAGCTAAACCTAGGAGGTTCATATGCTAATTTCTTAGACCTTGAAGGCCGCCTCTAATCTAAATGCATTTTGATAGATTTTCACCACTAGAGGGCATTAGTTCACGTGTTTCATATAGATAACATTGAGCTCATGCATGTGAATTTACCATGGAGACAGCTTTGATTGGCTAAAATGCAAGTCTGTCAATAGAACTGAAATAAGGGGGCAGTCTGCTGAGGCTTAGATACAAGGTAATTACAGAGGAAAAACGTATATAATTATAACTGTGTTGGTTATGCAAAACTGGGGAATTGGTAATTAAGGGATTATCTATCTTATAAAACAACAAACATTCTGGTGTTGACTGTCCCTTTAAATGCTGCTTAAATGTTGACACTTTAAGGGTAACTTCTATAAAGTACTTTAGTTTCTATAACTCAATGGGCATGCTAAGTTGGAGCTTAAAGGGACACTCAATCAAAATTAAACTTTCATTATTTAGATAGAGCATGCCATTTTAAACAACTTTCCAATTTACTTCCATTAACAAAATGTGCACAGTCTTGTTATATTTAAACTTTTTGAGTCACCAGCTCCTACTGAGCATGTGCAAGAATAAGCGTGTATGCATTTGTGAATGGCTGATGGCTGTCACATGGTATGTGTATGCATTTGTGATTGGCTGATGGCTGCCACATGGTACAGGGGGAGTTGAAAAAGACTTAACTTTTAAAATTTTCAGAAAAAAAATCTACTACTCATATGAAGTTCAGACTAAGTGCTATTGCATAGTCATGTTATATTGCATTTGTTGATTATGCAAATCTACTCTGTTGACTGGTCCTTTACGTTTTCCATAGCTACTCTCATCTACTAAGGAAAATGGGAGACAAGTAAAGTGTGTAAACTTGCATGCCTGCAATATACCAATTTAACATTTTATTTATTAGTGTTTAAATTACCTTTATCATTGCTGTATCTCACATTTCCTCTTTTATCTGCACACTTTACTTGTCCCTAATTGTCCTCAAGAGTATAATATAGCTAAGGGTGACCGAGGATTCAACATATTGCCGCCCATTACTTTTTAGCAACTCAGGGAAATTGGAAAGCCCATAATATTTATTGTTAAATTACAAAAAAAAAGGAAAAAGGAAGAAAATAAATAATGAGTATACTGCAAAATGTTTTTACTACACATAACTAAGTATTTTATATCACATTCTCAAAGTTACTAGTGTCCCTTTAATCTATTTTTAAAGTTACATTTTGTAATCATTTATGCATTTAAACTATCCGTTACTGTTTATACATTAAAGGGACATTAAAAACTTTGAGTTGTTAAAATACAATAATAAATCATATATATATATATATATATATATATAAAAAAAAAACTCTACAATATACTTTCATTGTTTATTTTTTCCTGTAATTCCACTCTGAAATTTTAAAGATTTCAGTTCCTATTAGAAATGGAAGTGCAGAACACTGTAATATTCCACACAGCCATTGGCTGCACACTCTAGTGACCTATTTATAACTGTCCCTAATTGGCCACAACAGACAAGGTAAACTAAGTTATAACATGTCTTAAAGACACTAACGGCTAGATTTAGAGTTCTGCGGCCAAAGGGGTGCGTTAGCTATGCTGGCTTTTTTTCTCCCGCACCTTTTAAATACCGCTGGTATTTAAAGTTCACAGAAGGGCTGCGTTAGGCTCCAAAAAAGGGAGCGTAGAGCATATTTACCGCAACTGCAACTCTCGATACCAGCGATGCTTACGGACGCGGCCAGCTTCAAAAACGTGCTTGTGCACGATTCCCCCATAGAAAACAATGGGGCTGTTTGAGCTGAAAAAAAAACTAACACCTGCAAAAAAGCAGCGTTCAGCTCCTAACGCAGCCCCATTGTTTCCTATGGGGAAACACTTCCTAAGTCTGCACCCAACACCCTAACATGTACCCCGAGTCTAAACACCCCTAACCTTACACTTATTAACCCCTAATCTGCCGCCCCCGCTATCGCTGACATATTATTATTAACCCCTAATCTGCCGCTCCGTACACCGCCGCAACCTACGTTATCCCTATGTACCCCTAATCTGCTGCCCCTAACACCGCCGACCCCTATATTATATTTATTAACCCCTAATATGCCGCCCCCAACGTCGCCGCTACCTACCTACACTTATTAACCCCTAATCTGCCGACCGGATCTCACCGCTACTATAATAAATGTATTAACCCCTAATCCGCCTCAATCCCGCCTCAATAACCCTATAATAAATAGTATTAACCCCTAATCTGCTCTCCCTAACATCGCCGACACCTAACTTCAATTATTAACCCCTAATCTGCCGACCGGATCTCGCCGCTACTCTAATAAATGTATTAACCCCTAAAGCTAAGTCTAAACCTAACACTAACACCCCCCTAAATTAAATATAATTTAAATCTAACGAAATAAATTAACTCTTATTAAATAAATTATTCCTATTTAAATCTAAATACTTACCTGTAAAATAAACCATCTTCTATCTTCATCCGATGACGAACGGCTCCATCTTGAAGACCTCCAGCGCAGATCCATCTTCTTCTTCCGACGTCCAACGGAAGAATGAAGGTTCCTTTAAGGGACGTCATCCAAGATGGCGTCCCTCGAATTTCGATTGGCTGATAGGATTCTATCAGCCAATCGGAATTAAGGTAGGAAAATTCTGATTGGCTGATAGAATCAGCCAATCAGATTCAAGTTCAATCCGATTGGCTGATCCAATCAGCCAATCAGATTGAGCTTGCATTCTATTGGCTGTTCCGATCAGCCAATAGAATGCGAGCTCAATCAGATTGGCTGATCGGATCAGCCAATCGGATTGAACTTGAATCTGATTGGCTGATTCCATCAGCCAATCAGAATTTTCCTACCTTAATTCCGATTGGCTGATAGAATCCTATCAGCCAATCGGAATTCGAGGGACGCCGTCTTGGATGACGTCCCTTAAAGTAACCTTCATTCTTCAGTTGGACGTCGGAAGAAGAAGATGGATCCGCGCTGGAGGTCTTCAAGATGGAGCCGTTCGTCATCGGATGAAGATAGAAGATGCCGCTTGGATCAAGATGGTTGCCAGTCCGGATCTCCTCTTCTTCCCGGATAGGATGTTGACTTTGGAGCCTCTTCTGGACCTCTTCAGCCGCCGCTTGATAGAAGACTTCAGCCGGATTATGGATCACCAGCCCCCGCTTGGGCTTGGATGAAGGTTTCGGAAGTTTGGATCAAGACTTCGGAGGACGGATCGGTGAACCTGGCATGGTGAAGATAAGGTAGGAAGATCTTCAGGGGCTTAGTGTTAGGTTTATTTAAGGAGGGTTTGGGTTAGATTAGGGGTATGTGGGTGGTGGGTTGTAATGTTGGGGGGGGGCATTGTATGTTTTTTTTTACAGGCAAAAGAGCTGAATTATTTGGGGCATGCCCCGCAAATGGCCCTTTTCAGGGCTGGTAAGGTAAAAGAGCTTTGAACTTTTTAAATTTAGAATAGGGTAGGGCATTTTTTTATTTTGGGGGTCTTTGTTATTTTATTAGGGGGCTTAGAGTAGGTGTAATTAGTTTAAAATTGTTGTAATATTTTTCTAATGTTTGTAAATATTTTTTTATTTTTTGTAACTTAGTTCTTTTTTATTTTTTGTACTTTAGTTAGTTTATTTAATTGTAGTTATTTGTAGGTATTGTATTTAATTTATTTAATGATAGTGTAGTGTTAGGTTTAATTGTAACTTAGGTTAGGATTTATTTTACAGGTAATTTTGTAATTATTTTAACTATTTTAGCTATTAAATAGTTGTTAACTATTTAATAGCTATTGTACCTGGTTAAAATAAATACAAAGTTGCCTGTAAAATAAATATTAATCCTAAAATAGCTACAATATAATTATAATTTATATTGTAGCTATATTAGGGTTTATTTTACAGGTAAGTATTTAGATTTAAATAGGAATAATTTATTTAATAAGAGTTAATTTATTTCGTTAGATTTAAATTATATTTAACTTAGGGGGGTGTTAGTGTTAGGTTTAGACTTAGCTTTAGGGGTTAATACATTTATTAGAGTAGCGGCGAGATCCGGTCGGCAGATTAGGGGTTAATACTTGAAGTTAGGTGTCGGCGATGTTAAGGAGAGCAGATTAGGGGTTAATACTATTTATTATAGGGTTATTGAGGCGGGAGTGAGGCGGATTAGGGGTTAATACATTTATTATAGTAGCTGTGAGATCCGGTCGGCAGATTAGGGGTTAATAAGTGTAGGTAGGTAGTGGCCATGTTGGGGGCGGCATATTAGGGGTTAATAAATATAATATAGGGGTCGGCGGTGTTAGGGGCAGCAGATTAGGGGTACATAGGGATAACGTAGGTTGCGGCGGTGTACGGAGCGGCAGAATAGGGGTTAAAAAATTTTAATAGAGTGGCGGCGATGTGGGGGGACGTCGGTTTAGGGGTACATAGGTAGTTTATGGGTGTTAGTGTACTTTAGAGCACAGTAGTTAAGAGCTTTATAAACCGGCGTTAGCCCAGAAAGCTCTTAACTACTGACTTTTTTCTGCGGCTGGAGTTTTGTCGTTAGATTTCTAACGCTCACTTCAGCCAAGACTCTAAATACTGGCGTTAGAAAGATCCCATTGAAAAGATAGGATACGCAAATGGCGTAGGGGGATCTGCGGTATGGAAAAGTCGCGGCTGCAAAGTGAGCGTTAGACTCTTTCCTGACTGACTCCAAATACCAGCGGGCGGTAAAAACCAGCGTTAGGAGCCTCTAACGCTGGTTTTCACGGCTACCGCTCAACTCTAAATCTAGCCGTAAAACTTTACACTTATTTTGTCACTATTTAAACAGCTAATCAGTATTTAAAAAATACATCTACATGTTATTCTCAGACTAATCTTTTCATTGAATGCATCATTCAATCTAGCATTATTTAGTGTTTAATGTCCCTTTAAATTTGTGTCTGTATACTTAGTTTCAATATTTTCTTTTATTAGTAGCTCATTTATGTGAATTATGGTTAAGTATGTGTTTTACCAGAAGGTGGCAGTGTTTCATTTGATTTGCTTTTATTACGAACAAACAATTTACTAAATATTAAAGTGGGTCCACTACTGCTTCCACGGACAACTTTCTGGAAATTCCTTTTGATATTGTTTTGTGCTTTGCTAAAATGCCTGCGTCCTATTAATGTGCTCATTATTTAGTTTTTGATTACAGATTATTTTTGTGTCTAATTTATATGGCTCAAAATCAGTCCTTGAAAGGATATTGTATCCACAATGCTAAATAATTAATAAATACTTATGAAATAAACATGTTGAAAAACTTATAAATGTTTTTTTTTGTTCACAGTTTACAGTTTTATATTGTGACAGCTACCATACACATTTCTCTGCAAATCTAAATGCTACAGATGTCCCTAAAAAAAACGTGTGTGTGATTATTAAACCCTTAGACTTATGGTCAGGGTGCTGGGGTCTCAGTATCACTCCTTTAAGTGGGCAATTTTATTGCACTCCATTACACTGGCAATTTCCCTAGAATCTTATTGTATTTTATTACAGGTTTTAACCTTATTATTAGGGTGAGGCACTCTTTATCAAGGGTTATAAATATAGACAACAGTAGTTTATCATTGTCATGTGTGACAATACAGTATGTCATGTGCAGATCTTGATCTCTGATATAATAAGTATGTAACAAGTAAATTGTGCATGACGCACCAGCTTTGAAATACACACAACTTGAGCCACATGTAATATACAAAACAATGCAAAATTGTAGGTATCTGTAGTGTACAGTTACAGACAGCTTGATACACTTGCATTGCTTATTAAAACAGTGTTCTGGCTGAGCATTATTCTTGCTCATGGTATGGATGGAAAGTGGTCATTTCTTCTGGAATATGAACTGAACATACAAGCTATTTAAAGCCATAAAAAGAAGTAAAATGGGTTTCTGACATATTAGAGGGTTTGAGACATTTTGGGCTAGATTACAAGTGAAGCGCTTGCTGTAGCATTTAGCACTCAGAAAATTAACCAGAGATCAGATCTCTGGTTAATTTTCTAAAAGTGTCCCAATTGCCCCAATTGCCCCCAAAATAAAATCTTTTATTTTTTATGAAAAGAGGAGCATTTTTCCATAAAAAAATACTGCAGGGAGCAGTTTCTTGGGGTTAAAAGTTGCGGTGTGGGGTGTTAAAAAAAATGGCATAGCAGTGTATGGGAACTGTGTGTTCCTTGTAAATATATACAGTCATGGCCAAAAATATTGGCAACCCTGCATTTCTGTCAGTTAATGCACCACTTCGCCCAGAAAATTGTTGCAATTGCAAATGTTTAGGCATTCTCATGTTTATTTCTTTTGTTTGTATTGGTATGGCTCAAAAAAGTGGAGAAAAAAAAACAAATCTGACACATTCCACGCATAACTCCAAAAATGGACTGGACAAAATTATTGGCACCCTCAATTTAATATTTGGTAGCACACCCCTTGGAAACAATAACTGAAATCAATTGCTTGATGTAACCATTAATCAGATTTTTACACCTCTCTACTGGAATTTTGGACCACTCTTCCCAACTGCTGTTTTGAGATCTCTCCACAAGTGCTCTATGGGATTGAGATCTGGACTCATTGCTGGCCAGTTCAGTACTCTCCAGCGCTTTGTCTTAAACCATTTCTGGGTGATTTTTGATGTGTGCTTTGGGTCATTGTCCTGCTGTTTAAGACCCATGACCTCTGACGGAGACCTAACTTTCTGACACTGGGCCCTACATTGCACCACAGAATTCTTTGGTAGTCTTCAGATTTAATAATGTCATGCACACAGTCAAGACATCCAGTCCCTTTTAAAAAAAATGTAGCATTTAAAAATAAAATAAAAACATATTATCACATAAATATATATATATAAATTCATTTACAATCAGCTAGATTACGAGTTGGGCGTTATGACTCAAAAAGCAGTGTTATGGGCCATAACGCATCATTTTCCCTAACGCAGCCATTACAAGATTCTGTAGCGCCACAAAAATCACCATTTATGCTCAAATCTTAACGCCCTCCCAGACTAGTAGTTATTGATATATCGCTACCAAAAACATTCACGAATCACTTCAAAAATATTATACAAAGTACACTTACACTCATACAAACACTGTACAATTTTTTTATTTTTTATTTTATTTATTCTTTTTAAAAAATAACAGATAAAACATACGAGATCTTGGGTGTTAGGAACAAAAATGCACAAAAACCCATTTTACATTGACTTACATAGATATACATGAACATACTTTCATTTAGCTACATCTACGTACAAATATCATCAAATACATACAGAAATCGATACATACAAACAATATATAGCACATTACGTACTCAAAACATTTTTTAATATGAAATCAACACGATTTCGGTACTTTTTCTCAGAATGACATGACGTCACTCACTTTACGCTCGACAGAAGTGTTGGAAGTTTTTTCTTTCAATTTCTAGACTCTATTGAAGTGCTTTCCAAACTGTGTGTCGGCAGCAGTGTGTAGGAGTGTCCCTGCTTCAGCACAAATTTTTTTAAATTTAAATTATTTTTTTTTAAATAGTTTTTTGGTTTCTGACTTTCTACCTGCCTGCTACGCATATCACATGGTTGACACGTGAGTGATACCTAGTGGGTCACAGATCATCTTAACCAATTGGCACAGCTCAGTGGGAACTGAAACTATTACCATTGGCGGATTTGGCAGCACATTGGCTCCTGACTGCACGTGTAGTCTCCTTAATTGGCTTGTGACTGCAAGGGTAGCCAGTGAGTGTGACAGCAGTGTGTTTGCAGCGCGGGCAGTAGTCAGTCGGACTCACAGAGCTCTGAGGGTGGCAGCTTAAACGCTGAGCTGAAGTCAGAAGTCAGTGGGTTTTTTTTGCAACTAGCTCCCAGTAGTGCATTGCTGCTCCTGCTCTTGATATATGGATAGGAAGTGGAAGCTTAAAAATGCTTGATGATGAAATGAGAGTGTCTTTATCTAATATTACACCAAATATTCCGAAACTGTGTTCATCTCATCAACCTCAAACATCCCATTAAAATAGTAAGTAGCTATTGGTGTCATTAAACTTTTTTTAATTCTTGCACATACATAATGTTACTTGTAAATACATTTTGTTATTATATCATTTATGTATGTGTCCGTATCTTTTAAAACAAGTTAGTTTAACCTCCTTTTTGCTAGTACAACTGAATTACTGTGTCGCAAAATGATGTAGGTCTACAAAGTGTGTCACCAACAGGAAAAGTTTGGAAAGCTCTGCTCTATTGACTTCTATAGGGAATACGTGCTCGTGCACGTGACCAGCCTCTTTCAGTAACGCACGCAATATTTTTCTCTTTGAAAACTTGTAATGGCAGCGTTATAATTGTGCCGCTAATTCATTCATTCTTGCGTTGGTCCCGCAATGACAAATAGATCAAGAAATATACTATTTGACACTGGAGTTATGTGTTTTACTTGTGTGAACATCACTACAACATCAAAATCTTTTTAGGAAATTACATTACATCAACTATAAATCACGATCAATTCTATCATCACCTTGAAATCTGTTTCAAGAATTAACTCATATTTAAACAAACATAAAAAATACTTTTTAAGATTTCATTATTCAGAAACAGTAGGCAATTTTAAACACTTGTCTCATTTACGTCTATTATAGCATTTAATTTATTTTTATCATATGCTTCGATGAACAGCATATCTAGATAGGTCTAGTTTTAGCGCAGAGTGTGGAGACTTTAATATGACGCTCGATCCCTCAATAGATAGGTTCTCAGGCAAAAACACAGTGAGTAATAGACAAGGTGCCAAATTTTTTCAGAGACTTTGCCATAAATTAAAATTGATAGATATTTGGAGGATTCAAAATCCTGACAGTGCGACATTTACCTGTGAATCTAAAGGTCACAAGACATTCTCTAGGATTGACCTATTCCTGATCTCTGAGTCATTGGCTGTTTTGCAATCTAAAGCGACGATAGGGGAAATCTTGATATCGGACCATGCAATAATTGCGTTAATATTCTCAACATGTAAAGCAGATAGGAGGCAGAGACTAGCTTTCGGGTTTCCTAGATATTTATGTTCTAATCCTAGGTTTCGTTTATGGCTACAATCTAAATGGTTGGAATATGCTTCTAATAATAGCGAGTGCAGGAATAAAGTTGAAATCTTCTGGGAGGCCTCCAAAACGGTCTTAAGAGGCGACATTATAGCCTACCTTAATATACGTAGGAAAAAGATCAAACTACGGGAGGTTACTTTAGCTGAGAGAGTTAAGAAAGCTTTCATTCTAGTTCAGAATACCCCATCACAAGATAATTGGGATGACTATTTTCTTATTAGAAAGGAAAGAGATCTCTTCCTTAAAGAACAAGCTCAAATCGAGGAGATAAGAATAAATAGGCATTATAAGGGCTTTCATGGCTCCTCGGCCAAATATCTAGCTAAACTTACTAAAATTAGGAAGAGAAAGAATATAATTCCAGCCATTAAAAAGAATAAGACCAGATATCTGGAGACTACAGAGATTTGTGGGGTCTTTGCCTCTTATTATCAAGATCTATACTCTTCAGTGAAAATTAATCCTGAAGCACAAGAGATGTTCTGGTCTAAGATCGTTGTACCTAGGATTCAATCGGAAGAATTAACACTATTAAACGACCAAATAACTAGTGTAGAAATTAGCAAGGCCATCGATAAATTGAAATCTAACAAAGCTCCTGGTCCGGATGGATTACCCGCGGAATATTACAAATGCCTTAAAGAGGATCTAATACCAGTACTAGTGAAGCTTTTTAATGAATATTATACTTTAGAGACTCCCATATCATCTTATTTCTCGATGGCTAATGTCACACTGATATTAAAAAAGGGTAAGGATCCTGAGGACCCAGGATCATATAGGCCCATATCAGTTTTAAACTGTGATTACAAGATCTTAGCCTCAATTTTAGCTAATCGACTCTCTCTTGCCCTACAGAAACTTATACATGTAGATCAGACTGGCTTTATGGTCAAAAGGAACGCCTCTAAAAACACTCGTAAGCTAACCACACTGATAGATTACGCATGGAACACAGAGCAAAAACCCAGCACAGATATTAGGAAAGACAGGGCAGTTCTTACCCTGGACGCTGTCAAAGCATTCGATTCGATTGTATGGGATCACCTTTTTACTTCACTCAGACAATTTGGGATACAGGGAAACTTCCTGCAATTTATTTATAGAGTCTATGCGAAGCCAATTTCATATATCCTGGTAAACGGAATGATCTCGCCTAAAATAATCTTACAGCGAGGCACTAGGCAGGGGTGCCCATTGTCTCCCCTGCTATTCAATGTAGCCTTGGAACCATTGGCGATAAGATTAAGAAACAGTCTAGCAGGGATTGCAATGGGTTCCCTACGTCTAGTCGCTTTATTATACGCTGATGATATTCTAGTTTTTCTAGAAAATACACAACAATCCATTCCAATTCTGAGACAGATATTAGAGGAGTTCAGCTCATTCTCAGGATATAAAGTAAACACAGAAAAAAGTGAATTAATGTATATTGGGAATATAGCCACAAGTTATCCGGGTAATCCATTCAAAGTGGTAGATTCTATCAAGTATCTGGGTCTTATATTACATAAAAACCCGAAATTCTGGTACACGGATAACTATCTCTCACTATTTCAAAAAATTAAACAAGATCTGAAACTTTGGACCTCTTTCCCGATTTCTCTCACTGCGAGAGTAAATCTAATTAAAACCATCATATTTCCACGTCTTCTATACCCGATACAAAATTTGCCCTTGTTCATAACAAACAGAGACCGGAGAGATCTATACACTGCTGTTTCCAAATTTATCTGGCAAAATAAAAAACCTCGTATTGCTCTAGCCAGATTAATGCAGAAATCATGGGCCGGTGGTCTATCATTGCCAGATATTAACCTCTATAATATTGCAGCGATGGTAAAAATTGCTATTGACTGGCTGGCAAATACAAATATATTTGCTTCACTAGTACAGGAATCCTTTTTGATCCACCCCTTTGCATTACCAGCAATTTTGCACTGTAAACCAGGTCAGCTGCCTTCCAACGTCTCTTCATTAATTACAATCAAGAATATAGTCCTGGCATGGCACAAGCTCTGCAAGTTAGTGGAAATAGATTTTTCAATCTCAGAATTTCTCCCAATTAGGGGTAATCCACTTTCCCCCCCCCGGTTTACATCAGAAAACTTTCAAGAATTGGGCCGAAAAGGGGTTAAATAGAATTTCTCAACTAATTGGCGCAGATGACGTGGTATTAGAAGGTGAAACTCTGTTCTCCCTTTATCAACTATCAAGATTGGATCTATTTGCGTTCTTTCAGGTACGCCACTTCATTGTATCACAGCCGTGGAAGTTTCCCTTGTCAGTTGCATGGTCCGATATCAGAGGTTTAATACAGAAAGTTGTGGCCGGTGTTACTTCGATCTCATTAATTTATGAGATTATGCTTTCCAAACAAATGCAAGGCTTCCTCAGCAAGATCAGCGATTACTGGAGTAGGTCAATCGGAGATACAGAGCCCGAGAGAATTATACAAAGTTTTAAATCTTTAGAAAACTGTAAAGTCCCCTCAACATGGAAAGAATCGCATATGAAATTAATAAACAATTTTTATCTTTATCCAGCTAAATTAGCACGATTCTATACATCTAGATCAGCCCATTGCCCTAGGTGTATGTATAAGGAAGCGGACTTATTACATATGTTTTGGACTTGTCCGAAGATAAATCAGCTCTGGCTGAAATTTATATACTGGTTTAATAATTTACACGGGGTTACTGTCTCTCTTACGTTCCGGGACATTATCCTGCTAGTCGAACCAACGACTAGTTCAGACAGACATTGGTCTTGTTCTCTAAATACTTCAATATTAGCTGTAAGACAGAGCATTCTTAAAAAATGGAAAGTAACTAATTGGCGCAGATGACGTGGTATTAGAAGGTGAAACTCTGTTCTCCCTTTATCAACTATCAAGATTGGATCTATTTGCGTTCTTTCAGGTACGCCACTTCATTGTATCACAGCCGTGGAAGTTTCCCTTGTCAGTTGCATGGTCCGATATCAGAGGTTTAATACAGAAAGTTGTGGCCGGTGTTACTTCGATCTCATTAATTTATGAGATTATGCTTTCCAAACAAATGCAAGGCTTCCTCAGCAAGATCAGCGATTACTGGAGTAGGTCAATCAGAGATACAGAGCCCGAGAGAATTATACAAAGTTTTAAATCTTTAGAAAACTGTAAAGTCCCCTCAACATGGAAAGAATCGCATATGAAATTAATAAACAATTTTTATCTTTATCCAGCTAAATTAGCACGATTCTATCCATCTAGATCAGCCCATTGCCCTAGGTGTATGTATAAGGAAGCGGACTTATTACATATGTTTTGGACTTGTCCGAAGATAAATCAGCTCTGGCTGAAATTTATATACTGGTTTAATAATTTACACGGGGTTACTGTCTCTCTTACGTTCCGGGACATTATCCTGCTAGTCGAACCAACGACTAGTTCAGACAGACATTGGTCTTGTTCTCTAAATACTTCAATATTAGCTGTAAGACAGAGCATTCTTAAAAAATGGAAAGTAAAAAAAGGACCGGTTTTATCCGAGATTTTTTACGCTATCCAAGACCAAATTATTTTTGAATCATATCATTTACAGGAGGCCTCTGAAGCTAGAATTAAAAAGTTTCTTCTAGGGTGGTTTCCTATCATTAACTCCTATCCTAGGCCTATACAAAAACAGATTTTAACGCCCTTTACATCTTCAGTAAGCTTTGCGGAAATGGTCCTACTAAAGCTCTTTCCACATACGTGGATATCTAATAGTTCAGTAATTTAATATCAAGTTTGGTTCAGAGAAAGGGTCCGAAGCGAGAGGTTCCCCTCCCTTTTTTTTTTGTTTTTTCTCTCTCTTCTTCCTTTTTTTCTCGTTTATTGTTTATGCTTTCTGTTTTTTGTTGTTGTTGTTTCTTGGTTTTTTTTTTTCCTTTTTCTCTTTTTTCTCTCTTCTTTTTTATGGTAAATAGGAAAAAAAAAACCCAGCTCAGTGTACAAATATTGTCCTCATTGAGATGATTAATCAAATGTGACAAAGTATATATGTTTTCGTTTTTGTAATATTCTGTGTTTCAATATGCTTTACTTTGCCCTGTGCGGCACAAGAGGTTTGATTTATTGGATTGTACACTGTACTGGTTTCAAAATAAATATATATAAAAAAAAAGTTTTAGCGCAAAACAGATATGTAGCAGGTCATAGCTCAAATGTGCAGATATAGGATGTGCTTTAACCATTTATTTTTTCTCTGTCAGCAAATGTCTAGTTTTAGCTCCAAACAGATATGTAGCAGGTCATAGCTTAAATGTGCAGATATAGGATGCGATTTAACCATTTAGTTGTCTCTTTCAGCAAATGTCTAGTTTTAGCGAAAAACAGATATGTAACAGGTCATAGCTTAAAGGTGCAGATATAGGATGCACTTTAACCATTTATTTGTCTCTTTCAGCAAATGTCTAGTTTTTGCCAAAAACAGATATGTAGCAGGTCATAGCTTAAATGTGCAGCTATAGGATGCGCTTTAGCCATTTATTTGTCTCTTTTAGCAAATGTCTAGTTTTAGCGAAAAACGCATATGTAGCAGGTCATAGCTTAAGTGTGCAGATATAGGATGTGCTTTAACCACTTATTTGTCTCTTTCAGCAAATGTCTAGTTTTAGCGAAAAACGCATATGTAGCAGGTCATAGCTTAAATGTGCAGATATAGGATGCGCTTTAACCATTTATTTGTCTCTTTCAGCAAATGTCTAGTTTTAGTAAAAAGCAGATATGTAGCAGGTCATAGCTTAAATCTGCAGATATAGGATGCGCTTTAACCATTTATTTGTCTCTTTCAGCAAATGTCTAGTTTTAGAAACAAACAGATATGTAGCAGGTCATAGCTTAAATGTGCAGCTATAGGATGCGATTTAACCATTTATTTGTCTCTTTCTGCAAATGTCTAGTTTAGTCGATTTTCGTATACACAAATGCATTGTATCATTTTATTTATTTAAATGTATTTCTCTTGTTAAGTGTAGTCAGTCCACGGGTCATCCATTACTTATGAAACATATCTCTTCCCAACAGGAAGCTGCAAGAGGATCACCCAAGCAGAGCTGCTATATAGCTCCTCCCCTCACATGTCATATTCAGTCATTCTCTTGCAGCCTAACTAGATAGGTCGCTGTGAGAGGTCTGTGGTGTTTTTTAACTTAGTTTATTTCTTCAATCAAAAGTTTGTTATTTTAAATGGCACCGGAGTGTGCTGTTTATTCTCAGGCAGCATTAGAAGAAGAATCTGCCTGCGTTTTCTATGATCTTAGCAGACGTAACTAAGATCCACTGGCTGTTCTCATCTGAGGAGTGAGGTAACTTCAGAGAAGGGGAATAGCATGCAGGGCCCCCCTGCAAATGAGGTATGTGCAGTAATTATTTTTCTGAGGAATGGAATTGACTGAGAAAATACTGCTGATACCAATGTAAAGTAAGTTCAGCCTTAAATGCAGTGATAGCGACTGGTATTAGGCTGATGAGTGTGTGTACACTGAATGTATTTTTCTAAGGAATGGAATTGACTCTGAAAATACTGTTAATACTGAAATAATGTATGAGCCTTAACTGCAGTAAAAGCGACTGGTAGCAGGCTTATTAATAACAATTCATAACTTTTCAAATGTATGTTTAAAACGTTTACTGGCATGTTAATCGTTTTTTGTGAGGTACTTGGTGATAAAACTTATTGGGGCATGATTTTTACCACATGGCCATTTTTGTTTTCTGCATAGAAACAGTTTTCTGAGCTTCCCCACTGTTGTAATATGAGTGGGAGGGGCCTATTTTAGCGCTTTTTTGCGCAGTAAAAATTCAGTCACAATCTGTCTACTTCATCCTCCATGATCCAGATCGTCTCTAGAGAGCTCAGGGGTCTTCAAAATTCATTTTGAGGGAGGTAATCAGTCACAGCAGACCTGTGACAGTGTGTTTTGACTGTGAGAAAAACGTTAATTATTAAATTGTTATCCGTTTTTGGGTATTAAGGGGTTAATCATCCATTTGCTGGTGGGTGCAATCCTTTGCTAACTTAATACATTTACTGTGAAAAATTGGTTGCTATAACTATTTTGGTTCATTGTTATTTCAACTGTGACAGCTTTTTGTGCTTCTTAAAGGCACAGTAGCGTTTTTTATATTGCTTGTAAATTTATTTAGAAAAGTATTTCCAAGCTTGCTAGTCTCATTGCTAGTCTGTTTAAACATGTCTGACACAGATGAATCTCTTTGTTCACTATGTTTAAAGGCCAATGTGGAGCCCAATAGAAATTTGTGTACTAATTGCATTGATGCTACTTTAAATAAAAGTCAATCTTTACATGTAAAGAAATTATCACCAGACAACGAGGGGGAAGTTATGCCGACTAACTCTCCTCACCTGTCAGTACCTTCGCCTCCCGCTCAGGAGGTGCGTGATTTTGTGGCGCCAAGTACATCAGGGAGGCCCTTACAAATCACTTTGCAAGACATGGCTACTGTTATGACAGAAGTATTATCTAAATTGCCAGAATTAAGAGGCAAGCGCGATAGCTCTGGGTTAAGGACAGAGCGCGCGGATGAGGTGAGAGCCATGTCAGATACTGCGTCACAGTTTGCAGAACGTGAAGACGGAGAGCTTCATTCTGTGGGTGACGGATCTGATCCAGGGAGACTGGATTCAGAGATTTCTAATTTTAAATTTAAGCTTGAGAACCTCCGCATATTGCTAGGGGAGGTATTAGCGGCTCTGAATGATTGTAACACGGTTGCAATTCCAGAAAAATTATGTAGGTTGGATAGATACTATGCGGTACCGGTGTGTACTGACGTGTTTCCTATACCTAAAAGGCTTACAGAGATTATTAGCAAGGAGTGGGATAGACCTGGTGTGCCTTTTTCCCCTCCTCCCATATTTAGGAAAATGTTTCCTATAGACGCCACCACACGAGACTTATGGCAGACGGTCCCTAAGGTGGAGGGAGCAGTTTCTACTTTAGCTAAGCGTACCACTATCCCGGTGGAGGATAGTTGTGCTTTTTCAGATCCAATGGATAAGAAATTAGAGGGTTACCTTAAGAAAATGTTTGTTCAACAAGGTTTTATCTTACAGCCCCTTGCATGCATTGCGCCTGTCACTGCTGCGGCGGCATTCTGGTTTGTGTCTCTGGAAGAGGCCATTCGCACAGCTCCATTGGATGAAATTATGAACAAGCTTAAAGCACTTAAGCTAGCTAACGCATTTGTTTCTGATGCCGTCGTACATTTAACCAAACTTACGGCTAAGAACTCCGGATTCGCCATCCAAGCGCGCAGAGCGCTATGGCTTAAATCCTGGTCAGCTGACGTGACTTCTAAATCTAAATTGCTTAATATTCCTTTCAAAGGGCAGACCTTATTCGGGCCCGGCTTGAAAGAAATTATAGCTGACATTACGGGAGGTAAGGGCCATGCTCTACCTCAGGACAGGGCCAAATCAAAGGCCAAACAGTCTAATTTTCGTGCCTTTCGTAACTTCAAGGCAGGAGCAGCATCAACTTCCTCCGCTCCAAAACAGGAAGGAGCTGTTGCTCGTTACAGGCAGGGCTGGAAAGTTAACCAGTCCTGGAACAAGGGCAAGCAGGCCAAGAAACCTGCTGCTGCCCCCAAGACAGCATGAAGAGAGGGCCCCCTATCTGGAAACGGATCTAGTGGGGGGCAGACTTTCTCTCTTTGCCCAGGCTTGGGCAAGAGATGTCCAGGATCCCTGGGCGTTGGAGATCATATCTCAGGGATATCTCCTGGACTTCAAAACTTCTCCTCCATGAGGGAGATTTCATCTTTCAAGGTTATCAGCAAACCAAATAAAGAAAGAGGCGTTTCTACGCTGTGTACAAGACCTCTTACTAATGGGGGTGATCCACCCAGTTCCGCGGACGGAACACGGGCAGGTATTCTATTCAAATCTATTTGTGGTTCCCAAGAAAGAGGGAACCTTCAGACCAATCTTGGACTTAAAAATCCTAAACAAATTTCTAAGAGTTCCATCATTCAAAATGGAAACTATTCGAACCATCCTTCCCATGATCCAAGAGGGTCAGTACATGACCACAGTGGACTTAAAGGATGCCTACCTTCACATACCGATTCACAAGGATCATTATCGGTACCTAAGATTTGCTTTCCTAGACAGGCATTACCAGTTTGTAGCTCTTCCCTTCGGATTAGCTACGGCTCCAAGAATCTTTACAAAAGTTCTGGGCTCACTTCTGGCAGTACTAAGACCGCGAGGCATAGCGGTGACTCCGTACCTAGACGACATTCTGATACAAGCGTCAAGTTTTCAAACTGCCAAGTCTCATACAGAGATAGTTCTGGCATTTCTGAGGTCGCATGGGTGGAAGGTGAACGTGGAAAAGAGTTCTCTATTACCACTTACAAGAGTTCCCTTTCTAGGGACTCTTATAGATTCTGTAGAGATGAAAATTTACCTGACAGAGGCCAGGTTATTAAAACTTCTAAATGCTTGCCGTGTCCTTCATTCCATTCCACACCCGTCAGTAGCTCAGTGCATGGAAGTAATCGGCTTAATGGTAGCGGCAATGGACATAGTACCATTTGCGTGCCTGCATCTCAGACCGCTGCAATTGTGCATGCTAAGTCAGTGGAACGGGGATTACTCAGATTTGTCCCCCCTACTAAATCTGGATCAAGAGACCAGAGATTCTCTTCTATGGTGGCTTTCTCGGCCACATCTGTCCAAGGGGATGACCTTTCGCAGGCCAGATTGGACGATTGTAACAACAGACGCCAGCCTTCTAGGCTGGGGCGCAGTCTGGAACTCCCTGAAAGCTCAGGGATTATGGACTCAGGAGGAGAAACTCCTCCCAATAAATATTCTGGAATTAAGAGCAATATTCAATGCTCTCCTAGCTTGGCCTCAGTTAGCAACTCTGAGGTTCATCAGATTTCAGTCGGACAACATCACGACTGTGGCTTACATCAACCATCAAGGGGGAACCAGAAGTTCCCTAGCGATGTTGGAAGTCTCAAAGATAATTCGCTGGGCAGAGTCTCACTCTTGCCACCTGTCAGCGATTTACATCCCAGGCGTGGAGAACTGGGAGGCGGATTTTCTAAGTCGCCAGACTTTTCATCCGGGGGAGTGGGAACTTCATCCGGAGGTCTTTGCTCAACTGATTCATCATTGGGGCAAACCAGATCTGGATCTCATGGCGTCTCGTCAGAACACCAAGCTTCCTTGTTACGGATCCAGGTCCAGGGACCCGGGAGCGGTGCTGATAGATGCTCTGACAGCCCCTTGGGTCTTCAACATGGCTTATGTGTTTCCACCATTCCCGATGCTTCCTCGTTTGATTGCCAAGATCAAATAGGAGAGAGCTTCGGTGATTCTGATAGCGCCTGCGTGGCCACGCAGGACCTGGTTTGCAGACCTAGTGGACATGTCGTCCTGTCCACCGTGGTCTCTGCCTCTGAGACAGGACCTTCTAATTCAGGGTCCTTTCAACCATCCAAATCTAATTTCTCTGAGGCTGACTGCATGGAGATTGAACGCTTGATTCTATCAAAGCGTGGCTTCTCGGAGTCGGTTATTCATACCTTAATACAGGCTAGGAAGCCTGTTACCAGAAACATTTACCATAAGATATGGCGTAAATATTTATATTGGTGCGAATCCAAGAGTTACTCATGGAGTAAGGTTAGGATTCCTAGGATATTGTCTTTTCTACAAGAGGGTTTAGAAAAGGGCTTATCTGCTAGTTCGTTAAAGGGACAGATTTCTGCTCTGTCTTTTCTTCTACACAAACGTCTGGCTGAAGTTCCAGACGTTCAGGCTTTTTGTCAGGCTTTATCTAGGATTAAGCCTGTGTTTAAGACTGTTGCTCCGCCGTGGAGCTTAAACTTAGTTCTTAATGTTCTTCAAGGCGTTCCATTTGAACCCCTTCATTCCATTGATATCAAGCTGTTATCCTGGAAGGTTTTGTTTTTGATGGCTATTTCCTCGGCTCGAAGAGTCTCTGAGTTATCTGCCTTACATTGTGATTCTCCTTATCTGATTTTTCATTCAGACAAGGTAGTTCTGCGTACTAAACCTGGGTTCTTACCTAAGGTAGTTACTAACAGGAATATCAATCAAGAGATTGTTGTTCCATCACTGTGTCCTAACCCTTCTTCAAAGAAGGAACGACTTTTGCATAATCTGGACGTAGTCCGTGCCCTAAAGTTTTATTTGCAGGCAACTAAAGATTTTTGTCAAACTTCTTCCCTGTTTGTCGTTTACTCTGGACAGAGAAGAGGTCAAACGCCTTCGGCTACCTCTCTCTCTTTTTGGCTTTGTAGCATAATACGTTTAGCCTATGAGACTGCTGGACAGCAGCCTCCTGAAAGGATTACAGCTCATTCTACTAGAGCTGTGGCTTCCACCTGGGCCTTTAAAAATGAGGCCTCTGTTGAACAGATTTGCAAGGCTGCGACTTGGTCTTCGCTTCACACCTTTTCAAAATTTTACAAATTTGACACTTTTGCTTCTTCGGAGGCTATTTTTGGGAGAAAGGTACTTCAGGCAGTGGTTCCTTCTGTTTAATGTTCCTGCCTTGTCCCTCCCTTCATCCGTGTACTTTAGCTTTGGTATTGGTATTCCATAAGTAATGGATAACCCGTGGACTGACTACACTTAACAAGAGAAAACATAATTTATGCTTACCTGATAAATTTATTTCTCTTGTAGTGTAGTCAGTCCACGGCCCGCCCTGTCTTTAAGGCAGATCTAAATTTTAATTAAACTCCAGTCACCACTGCACCCTATGGTTTCTCCTTTCTCGTCTGCTTTGGTCGAATGACTGAATATGACATGTGAGGGGAGGAGCTATATAGCAGCTCTGCTTGGGTGATCCTCTTGCAGCTTCCTGTTGGGAAGAGATATGTTTCATAAGTAATGGATGACCCGTGGACTGACTACACTACAAGAGAAATAAATTTATCAGGTAAGCATAAATTATGTTTTTCATATCATAATTTTTAAGATATTTGTAATATTGACATTTTGTCATAATAATTATTTATAGGTGATTCGGGTTACATGAGTCGGCCTTGGCTCATTACGCCATTATGTAATCCAGCTGACGAGGCCCAGGTGTGCTACAATTGTGCGCACAAGCGGATTAGGGCTGTAGTGGAGCGGATGTTTGGGCTCCTCAAAATGCGTATTAGAGATGCTTAGACAGGTCTGGAGGAGCCCTCCAATACAGCCCTAGTGAAGTGGCGAAGATCGTTATAGCCTGCAGCGTCCTTCATAACATAGCTCAGCGGGAGGAGGATGACCCAGTTCTAGAGGGACCATTCCGCGAGGAGTGGGTCAATGTCAGACCCAACATCATCATTTGCCACTTCAGATGGTAAATACTATAAGTTATATAGGAGCTTTGCGAATATGTGAGACTTTTAGTAAAATAAAAGTAGAATTGTGTGAACATGTTAGGATTGTTCAAGAAATGATTATAGCAAAATCTAAAATATATTTTATTATCATAGGTAAATTATGCATCATATTATTCTGGCATTGGCTCCTGTAATGACTTTGTCACCTGATTTTTAAAGACAACATCAGATGGTATGGACTGAGACTGGGGGGGGGGGAATTAGCACAATGATCCATCATATGGCATACAATTAGTTTACATGTATTTAGTTTAGACATTATTACATTTTAGATATTCTGAAAGGGATTAATGTCACATATAGCAGATAAAGGGATACTCTGAAGCACATTAGAATTGACAGAATCATACATCAGAGGTTAAGTATGGACAATGTATGTGACTCTGCTTCACAATGTATTGTTATAACATAACATAAAAGAGGCTACATATGCTTAGTAAGCTATTTATATAAATATTTTAGGAAATAGGGGGAGGGATGCAGAACTATGTACCATTTTATTAGAGATTTGATTTACACTTTATTTTCCATTAGGGAGATTGACTTAATCTATAGACTGAAAGTGAAGAATACCTATGTGATCATGTCTGTGGCATTGTCTTTCAACTGTGCTGACTTAGAAAACCATAGAAAGACAAGTTGACATGGTAAGTGTATACAATGTATGGACTGAGACGGGGGGGGGGGGTGCCCAATGATCCATAATATGGCAAACAATTAGTTTACATGTATTTAGTTTAGACATTATTAGATTTTAGATATTCTGAAAGGGATAAATGCCACAGATAGCAGATAAAGGGATACTCTGAAGCATACCACAAGAGGCTACATACGCTTAGAAAGCTATTGCTATAAACATTTTAGAAAATAGGTCGTGTTAGGGGAGGGATGCAGAACTATGTATCATTTTATTAGAGATTTGATTTACACTTTATTTATTAGGGAGATTGACTTCATCTATAGACTGAAAGGGAATAATACCAGACTGAAAGTAAAGAATACCTATGTGATCATGGCTATGGCATTGTCTTTCAACTGTGCTGACTTCGAAAACCATACAAAGACATGTTCACATGGTAAGTGTACACAATTGTCTGGAACAAGACTGGGTGGATGCAGGATACATCCTGTGGGAAACACTTATGTTTCCTCATTTCTTTTAGATGGTATTTCACAATCCTCTATTTGGAAAGGGATGAATGTGACACATAATGAAGATAAACTGATATTTTGAATATAATCGACTTTTAAAGATCATACATCCAGGTTATTTTGCACAATGCATGCTATTGGTAAGAATCATAGGAGGAATACTGTGAAAATATTTCACAATATATTGAATGTGTCTGACAATTTTCACCATGTCCTATTTTTGAAGACATTTATTTAATATACATTCCCCCTACTTTGTGCTAGAGAGGACTCAGATTGTGATCGATCATACAGATAAAGGGATACATTTCATAGGTGATATTTAGGTATATTAGTTTTTGAAGGGACAGGAAATATTACATTCAATTATGTCCCTCATACAATTGAATAATTAGGAATTTTAGCACAAAATAGGATATTTTGTCTAAGTTTAAATGTTAATATGTAAGTCAACTCTTGGTTAGACAATTTAATGTGATTAATTTAAAATGATGTATATATATATATATACAGTATATAGATATCCAGTCTGAACCTGGCTTTAATATCAGAACAAACAATGAATGTTAGAGCATAGACAGAAGATGACTTTACAATTATTATACTTATAGAACAATATCTTTTAGTCATGTGTTATGAAATTACATTATTGTTTTCAGATTCTAATTATTTCTTTCTTTTTTCTTACAGATTTTTAATTTTTCTGAATTCCCAAAATAATGATTTATTGTTAGAATCAATTTTTTTTAAATAAAAATCTTTACATACTATATATTCTTTTATTTATTTAAATACATCTTTTATTTTCTTTTATATATATATATATATATATATATATATATATATATATATATATATATATATATATATATACTATGCAAAAAAGGCAGCACTCACTGGTCATTTGTAAGTAAAATTTAGCTTTTAATAATACAAAAAGTTAAAATATTGGGAAAAACATGACGTTTCGATGCCTAACTGGCATCTTTTTCAAATGTCCCAAAAGGTAAATCCAAAGTGGTCACACCAGCTATGTGGTGTTCCCCATGAGAGCATAAAACTACTGGCTGAATGTGTTATATTTATACAAGTCATAGCTGACATCAAGGCTGTGTTCAGCTGTGGATAATCACTTGCAAATCTGATCAGCTTGTTCCGTTTCCACCCACAAGCTTTATACTTCATTGTGCTGTTAGTTGAGCAACTGCATGGCTAATTTGCATATGTGGGAGTGATCTGCACCAGAGTAGTGTCCAATGATCTTGCGATGTTTTCAGGCGTCATCATACACGCCCACTTGTCTCTGCTGTGAGTGAAACTTCCCCAAACAAAGGGATATTGGCCTGTGACTTATGAACTGCTTCTGGCACAACGATGCCGTATGTTTCACACAGGTTGGTGAGGGGTCATCTTTGTCAATCAACGTAGAAACTGCATGTTCACCTTGGCGCATGATGTATTGAACATTGTACTGGGATGTAATACACATTCAAAAGTTGTAGTGAGGAGATCAAATGTCCCACCTATAGCAGGTACACCCTCGCATTTATTCATAAAGCAACAGCTAATGCAGGAATATCAGGAAATAGTGATGGGGTGTAATACACATTCAGTCTATTCAAATCAGACAACACGAATGCCCCACTTGTAGCGGGTACATCCCCATTAGTTAATATGAAGCTCCCATGCAAGATTAGCCAAAAATGCTTGATAGAGCATACAATCCAGCAACATGTGGGGGGTGGAGATGTTGAATAAATGACATCCAATAACACATTAGCCAAGTAGCAAAGGAAGAGACAAAATGTAGAGAAGAAAAAATGAAAAAAAAATGAAAAAAAATGAAAATAAAAATAAAAATGAAAAAGTTAAAAACATAGTAGAAGCTGGAACAATGAGCAAATTCAAAAAGTGTCCATTTTATAATCCAATGATAGAAACATTTTGTGCATTTGTATTAATTCATTAGTGGATCATGCTTATCCAATGAACGGCCCAAAGTCTAATTTAATGTTTAATCCTTTAGGAGAGACGGTGTCCAACATGTAGATTTATCTGGACTCTAGTCTAAGTAACATATTGTTGCGGTCTCCCCCCCTTTTTGGAATAGGTAGATGATCAATAATCATGCAGCGTAGACTGGAGATGCTATGTTTCTGTGTAGCAAAGTGTCGGGCAACTGGGAGATCAGATGTTCCATTCTTCAGTGCCTCTCTAATGGAGCATCTGTGATTCGCCATTCTATCTTTGAAAGGGGTGGTCATTTTCCGCACATAGACCAGATAACAGGGGCAGATTAGGATATATATGACATATGAGCTGTTACAATTCAGACGGTAACGAATGGTATATCTTTTATTCTTGTGTGGATGTTGAAAAGAATCTCCAACTTGCATGGAATTACAGTTAACACAATCACCGCATTTGTAGCAATGACTTTTTTGAGATTTTAACCACGTATCACCTTGATGGGAACTTTTGGGATAATTTTTTACCAGTAGGTCCCTGATACTCCTCGCCCATCTGTAAATCACTCTTGGAGTGTTAGTTTTCCAGGATGCCAGGCTCCTGTCGGTCTGAAGTGAGTCCCATCTATTGTGAATGGAATCCCTTATGGTCTTATGTGATGGAGAGAATGTGGTAATGAAGTTTAACTTTTCTTCAGTCGTGTTTTTTCTTTCTTTATGTTTTAGGAGCGAATCTTGGTTACACATGTGGAGTTTCTGTCTCGCCATATTTATATCCTTAATGTCATATAGCCTTTCCTCCAATTTCTTACACATAGCATCCAATTGTTCACTGCAAATTTCTGGTTCGGAATTATTCCTGATTACTCGCGTGAGTTGAGAGGAGATAATGCCTAACTTTTGGTGTTGTGGGTGATAGCTAGAAGCCAGCAGCAGCGAGTTTCTGTCAGTGCTCTTGGTGTATAAAGATGTACAAAATCTAATGTGTTGTTCAGTTCTGACTTTAAAAATATTTAAATCCAAAAAGTGTATTTGATCATGATCACATTCCATTTTGAACCTAATAGGGCCTTTGATCTGATTCAGATGTTCTACCCATAGTATCAAGTCCTGTTCACTGCCACGCCAAATTAAAAACAAGTCATCTATGTATCTAGTGTACATCAGGATGTTGGGATGTGTGTAGGGTTGCATAATATGATGCTCATACCAGAGCATAAAGATATTGACATAGACAGGGGCCATGTTCGAGCCCATGGCTGTCCCTGCTATCTGCAAATAAAAATTACCTTCAAAAGAGAAATAATTTTTAGTTAAGCAATGTTCCATAAGTTCCAAAAGGAACTCTAATGGAGGACCCCTATAGTCTGGGTTCCCCGTGGCCATGGATCTAACAGCCTCCAAGCCATCCAAGTGGGGGATGACAGTATAGAAGCTGTCAACATCCATGGTCACAAGGATATCCACATCAGTCAATAAATGAAAAGTTTGTAGTTTACGTATCATCGCAGATGAATCTTGTAAATATGATCTTGAATTAGTAACTAGGGGTTGAAGGTGATGGTCAATGTACTTCGCTAATCCTGAGCATATAGAGTCCCTGGTGGACACAATAGGTCCCCCGGTGGGTGTGTCAGTGACATGTATTTTGGGTAATAGGTATAGTATTGGTGTTTCTGGAAAGTCTATGGATAGAAAGTCACTTTCTTGTGTGGTAAGATATCCCATATGGAGTCCAAAATCAATGGATTTATCAACAAGTTTTTTATAAGACAATGTGGGGTTAAAATATAACCTTTTATAAGTTGAGGCATCGGAAAGTTGGCGGAGTGCCTCAAGCTTATAGTCATCGTAGTTTTGAATCACGATGGCACCCCCCTTATCAGCAGGGTGTATGGTGATTGTCGGGTCATGCATCAGTGTATCAAGGGCCACCTGTTCTGTTTTAGTTATATTTGAATAAACTGGTTTAGATTTCTTTTTTAAGTCAGTTCTAATCTTTAACCCCTAATCTTCCGACCGGACACCGCCGCCACCTACATTATCCTTATGAACCCCTAATCTGCTGCCCCTAACATCGCCGACACCTACATTATAGTTATTAACCCCTAATCTGCCCCCCCAACATCGCTGCCACCTACCTTCACTTATTAACCCCTAATCTGCCAACCGGACATCGCCGCCACTATAATAAATGTATTAACTCCTAAACCGCCGCACTCCTGCCTCGCAAACACTATAATAAATTGTATTAACCCCTAATCTGCCCTCCCTATCATCGCCGCCACCTACCTACAATTATTAACCCCTAATCTCCCGCCCCCAACTTCGCCGCTACTATAATAAAGTTACTAACCCCTAAACCTAAGTCTAACCCTAACCCTAACATCCCTCCGAAGTTAAATATAATTTAATTAAATCTAAATAAAATTACTATCATTAAATAAATTATTCCTATTTAAAACTAAATACTTACCTGTAAAATAAACCATAAGATAGCTACAATATAATTTAATAATTACATTGTAGCTATTTTATTATTTATATTTACTTTACAGGCAACTTTGTATTTATTTTAACTAGGTACAATAGATATTAAATAGTTAATAACTATTTAATAGCTACCTAGTTAAAATAATTACAAAATTACCTGTAAAATAAATCCTAACCTAAGTTACAAATACACCTAACACTACACTAACTTAGGGGGGTGTTAGGGTTAGACTTAGGTTTAGGGGTTAATAACTTTATTATAGTAGCAGCGATATTGGGGGTGGGAGATTAGGGGTTAATAATTGTAGGTAGGTGGCGGCGATGTTAGGGACGGCAGATTAGGGGTTAATAAAATTTATTATAGTGTTTGCAAGACGGGAGTGTGGCGGTTTAGGGGTTAATACATTTATTATAATGGTGGCGATGTCCGGTCGGCAGATTAGGGGTTAATAAGTGTAGGTAGGTGGCGGCGACGTTGGGAGCAGCAGATTAGGGGTTTATAATTATAATATAGGTGGCGGCGATGTTGGGGGCAGTATATTAGGGGTTCATAGGGATAACGTAGGTGGCGGCGGTGTCCCGAGCGGCAGATTAGGGGTTAATAATATAATGTAGGTGTCAGCGATAGCGGGGGCGGCAGATTAGTGTAAGATTAGGGGTGTTTAGACTCGGGGGTTCATGTTAGGGTGTTAGGTGCAGACATAACTTTTTTTTCCCATAGGAAACAATGGGGCTGCGTTAGAAGCTGGACGCTGCTTTTTTGCAGGTGTTAGGTTTTTTTCCAGCCAGCTCAGCCCCATTGTTTCCTATGGGGAAATCGTGCACGAGCACGTTTTAGCCAGCTTACCGCTGACTTAAGCAACGCTGGTATTACAGTGAGAAGTGGAGCTAAATTTTCTCCACGCTCACTTTTCTGAGGCTAACGTAGCCATTCAGAAAACTTGGAATACCAGTATTGGCTTAAGTGAGCGCTGGAAAAAAAAAGCTTGTTAGCCCCGCAGGTCTTTACCGATAAAACTCGTAATCTAGGCGTTTAATCTAGGCGTTTTTCACAAATGTGCTCAAATGTGTTCATGACTGTGGAGTCATTTGTGCACAGCCTGTATGAACTAGCTGAATTCTGTAAGTTTGGTGTTGCTAAAGAGGAGCAAATCAGAGACAGAATAGTCATAGGAATTGCAGATGCTGAAGTCTCACTGAAGCTACAGTTGGAGGCTGATTTAACATTGGATGGGGCTATTAGGATGGCCCGCCTGAGTGAACTGGTGAAAAAGCAAAGTGCTTATCTGAGGTCCGAGAGTATTGTGGATGAAGTGCAGCAGTTAAGGAGAGCTGCTAGTGAAAGGCACAGTGTGAGCGGTAGACGAAGGGCAACAGATAGGCCCAGAAGCGGATGGGCGCAGCATGCTCACTGCACGCTGTGTAACCGTACCCATGATCAGAGTGTCATATGCCCTGCTAAAGACAAAAGATGTAGAAAATGTAACCGAATGGGCCATTTTGAAGTGGCGTGTAAAACTGAATACATTAAGGAGATGCAGGTGGATAGTGACCAGGAGGGTCAAGAAGTGTCCTTTGTAGGGTCTGTTGTTGAACGATCTGGTTCAGATGAAGATTGGTGGGTTACTCTTACTGTAATGGGAGTCAAAATTGCCTTTAAGATTGACACAGGAGCAGACATCACTGTCACTTGCAGCATTCATAAAACTGCCTCGACAGCCTCAGCTGGTGAAAGTTACAACAAAAGTTCATAGTCGTGGTGGCTGTATCGATTGTGTGGGGAAATTTCTTGCCAGCTGCAATTATTATTATTATTATTCTTTATTTATAAAGCGCCAACAGATTCCACAGCGCTGGCCATGGGTACAGGGACAAGAGTACAATGGAGAAACAATTTACAGACAAAATACAGGGGGGATTGAGGGCCCTATTCCCATGGGAACTTACAATCTAGATGAAAGTACAAGCAGAGGAAATTCACCATGTGGGTACATGTGATTAGAGGTCAGTGTGTTAACAAACCTATTGAGAAGAAAAGCAGCCTGTGGTTTGGGCCTGGTTGCCAGAGTGAATGAGATTTCAGAAGACATGTTCGGTGAATTGGGCCTACTGAATTACAACCCAGTCCGAATATCACTTAAAGGTGACGCAGTCCCATACAGCATTACCACTCATCATAGAATTCCGTTCCCGCTCATGCCTCAGGTGGAGAAGGAACTTCTGTGTATGAAGAATATGGGAGTTATTGAAGAGGTTGTTGAAGCAACTGACTGGTATGCCCCCATTGTGCCTGTTGCAAAGAAAAGCGGGAAGGTACGCATCTGCATAGACTTGAAAAGGCTGAATGAGACGGTGAAGAGAGATATGTGCTGCCGACACTTGAAGCATAGCTCTGATATTGGCTGGGTCGAAGTTCTTCTCTACACTGGATGCTTCTAGCGGCTTCTGACAGATACCTCTAGATCCAAAGTGCCGCAAACTGACTACCTTCATTACACAGGTAGGTTGGTTTTGCTTCTGCAGACGGCAGTCGTCATGGATGACATTTTCGTGTATGGGTCTACATTGGATGAACATGATCAGCGATTGAGCTGTGTGCTGCAGACCATTAGAGAGTCCGGGCTGAAATTAAATAAGGAGAAATGCCATATTAGGAAGGCTAAGTTATGTTACTTTGGGCATATTCTAAATGGGGATGGCATCAAGCCGGATCCTGATAAAATCCTTGCTATTGATCAGATGAAAAGTCCTTCTGATGTACATGAGCTGAGACAAATATTGGGCCTTGTGAATTATGTGGGCAGGTTCCTTCCAGATTTATCCACAATACTACACCCTATCACAGAGAAAAAAAAGAAAGAAAGATGTTTCCTGGGTCTGAGGACCTTCACAGGAAGAATCTTTTGTGCAGGTCAAGTCCCTGCTGGGGTCTGCCCAGTGTTGGGGTTCTACGACCCTTCTAAAAAGACTGTGGTTAGTGCTGATGCGAGCAGTTATGGGTTAGGGGCTGCCCTCCTGCAGTTGAATGAGAACAAACTACAGCCCATTACCTAGTGGGTTTAGAGAAATTTAGTCTGGAGACTGACCATAAAACGCTAGTCCCTCTAATCAACTCCTATGATATTGACAAAACACCCCTAAAATTCCAGAGAGTTCTGATGAGGCTGCTCAGGTTCAACGTTCAGGCAGTGCATGTGCCGGGGAAACAACTGGTAGTGGCAGATACACTTTCCAGGCTCCCGCTGGCTGCTGCTGAAGAATCTTCAACTGAATCAGATGTGAAAGTGTATGTAGATTCAGTTCTGGCATCCAAATCCATTTCGTCAGGTTAGCTAGAGCAAATAAGAAAGGAGAGATATTTAGATACTGACCTTCAAGAAGTTATTAAGTACATAAAAGAAGGTTGGCTCGAGAGTCGGGCAGCCTGGATGTCTTTAAGCTCTTACCAGTCAGAAAGGTTGCAGCTCACAGAACTGGATGGGTTGGTGCTGTTCCAGGACCGCATTGTTATTCCTGTTAGCATGCGGCAGGAGATGTTAAGCAGGATTAATGATGGCCACTTGGGCATTACAAAGTGCAGAGAAAGGGGAGCTACGGCAGTATGGTGGCAGTATGGTGGCCTAGGATCAGTTCCGACATTGCAAGCCATATGTCAAAATGTGCTTTTTGCTGGGAATGCCGGCCTACTCAGAGAAGAGAGCCCTTGATTTCTACTCCACTGCCTGCAGGCCCGTGGCAGAAAATAGCTGCTGATTTGTGCGAACTGCACGGGAAAAAGTACCTAGTCATGATTGACTACTATTCCAGGTATTTGGAGATTGAACCCTTGAAAGAGATCACAATTCAAGTCGTTATCACTCGTCTCAAGAGCTTGTTCACCCGGTGGGGCATACCAATGGAGTTAGTGAGTGATAACAGAATGCAGTTTGCTTCCACGGAGTTCAGCTCTTTCAGCAGTGAATATATTCTACATTGAGTCCACATTACCTGCAGGCCAATGGAATGGCTGAAAGGGCAGTTCAAACAACAAAGTTAATTTTGAAGCAATCTGAGCCGTACCTAGCCCTCTTGGTCTATAGGGCTACTCCCATTCAAGCCATGGGTTTTAGCCTGGCACCGCTGTTGCTAGGACGTCAGATTCGCACCACTTTACCCTCTGTGGGTGTCTTCCAGCCAACTAGCTCTGTTCCTTGGGACGAGGTCCTTAGGAGGGATGAAGAGGCTAAAAGGGGCTATCGATTCTTCTACAACAGGAAACACTCTGTGAGGCCCTTGCAGGAGCTGAATGTGGGGCAAAGTGTCAGAGTTAAACTGGATGATGAGAAGAAATGGAAGACGCCTGCTATGGTAATTGGACACTCTTCAGAACAAAGGTCTTATGGAGGGACAGTCACACGTCGAAATCAAAAACATCTTCAGCCAGTACTTGAGAGTTTGGGACTGGAAGGATGCCTCAGTACCACTGCCGGTGGGATCCCCTGTTTTAAGAGGGGTGCCTTCCCCTCAGCAAGATCACAGCAGGAATATTTATTTGCTTCCAGCAGACTCTCAATCACCTTCTTCTGTATCAGAGGACAGTTCATGTAAAATTACATCAAGTGGAAAGGTGGTGAAACTTCCAGCCCGATATCGGGATTAGCACTAGTTAGAGCAGTGACTGGAAGTATGGGTAGAATAATCCCATGGTCACTGTGGACTAGGGTAGTCTACCCCGATGTTCAAGTCAGGATTGCATTTCATGTTGTTTATGTATATCCTCTTTAACTTGTTATTTGTTGTATACTAAACAAAACTATTTCTGTATGCTTCTTGGATACCTTGTTATTTGATGTATTCAAAAGAAAAAAAAAAATGTATGCTTTGTCCTTTTTTATTGCACATATAATGACACATTCCCAAGCAAATCCCCACGTGAAAGAGCAGATGATTTTCTTTCAAATGATGGGTCTTAAAGGTTTTTAGCTACTAAGGAATCTGAGATTGAAGGGTTAATGGACATCCCCACATCCAGCTCCCTTGCAGCTACACTAAGCTAAGCTTCCTGGTTCTGCCCCTTTTGTGACATCACCACGTGGGTATGTGGTGACAACACTGGCACTTCCATGAAGCCTAGGAGTGCCACCCAGTAGGCCGTCAACAATCCCCGGCCTGCAATGCGGGGAATCAAAGAAAACCGCATTTGACAAAAAGGGCTCGTCATGTGTCCACAGGCCGAGATGTGCATTGATGATAGCTCATCATGCGCATCGAAGTGGTTAAGGAAGACTGACAGACGTACAGACAATCCATGCAGTTAAAGAGTTTCATGGCCTCTAGGTGAGCATTGATATATTAGATTTCACTCTGTACACTGTGAGGGACTACAAATTGTATGTAAGAAAATATAGCTGTTATAAAAGACTCAACTGTTACATCTGGTTGGTTAGGACTGGAAATTTTTCACACTACAGAGAACATGAAAGGCTGGCGACTTAAAGGGATATGAAACCCAAACATTTTCTTAGTATACAATTTTTTTTAATTTTTTTAAAATATTTATTTATCATTTTCCACCAAACAGAGCAATCTGTATATTAAATATAAATCATAGAGACACAGCTCCTGCACATGTTTGCAGCTTTCTTGGAGACGCAGCTCCCCAACAAAAAATTGGTGGGCATCATTCACTTTATGTATCTTTACAAAAAAATTTTTTATCTATAGTTAATTTATAAATTGCTTTATACCCACTATGCAATCTAAACATTAATGAAGCTTAATTAGCTGAGACAATACATTAATAAGGTAAAAGAGTGTTAAGTTCACACTTTCCAGTTAAGCAAGAACAAAATTGAAAACCTAAAATATTACATCTATCACACAGGTTATAACAATTGATCCGTAATCCTAAATTTGCTACTCCCAATAATTACTAAATGTCTTGTTGGGAATAGATGTGATGGCTTACAATATGATTCTCACAGAATTGCTGGCTAACCCCCCTTTAAAGAAGAAAAAAAAGAAAACAAATTTTTTGAAGGAGATACCGATAAATATATTCTTGCCTATTTCTACCAGATACCTAGTAAAACTATTTCAGAATTTCTAAATGGGGAGATCAGATCATTAATTTCCTGCTAGATAACGAGTTATGCGTTAGGCTGAAAAAGCAGCGTTAAGAGGTCCTAACGCTGCTTTTTCACTACCGCTGCTATTACGAATCTTGAAGGTTTAGGGGCACCGCACACTTCTTTGGCCTTACCGCAAAACGACTTACGTAAACTTCGTAAAGTCTTTTTTCTATGGGACTTCCATAGCGCTGGTATTACAAGTCTGTCCTGGGAGGCCAAAAGGTGAGCGGTACACCCTACCCTGTCAAGAGTCCTAACGCATTTAAAAGTCAGTAGTTATGAGTTTTTAAATATTATTAACCCCTAATCTGCCATCCCTAACATCGCCGCCACCTACCTACATTTATTAACCCCTAATCTGCCGCGCCCAATGTCGCCGCCATTATACTAAATGTATTAACCCCTAAATCTAAGTCTAACCCTAACACCCCCTAACTTAAATATAATTTAAATAAGTCTAAATAAAATTCCTATCATTAACTAAATTATTCCTATTTAAAACTAAATACTTACCTGTCAAATAAACCCTAAGCTAGCTACAATATAACTAATAGTTACATTGTAGCTAGCTTAGGGTTTATTTTTATTTTACAGGCAAGTTTGTATTTATTTTAACTAGGTACAATAGTTATTAAATAGTTATTAACTATTTAATAACTACCTAGCTAAAATAAATACAAAAGTACCTGTAAAATAAAACCTAACCTAAGTTACAATAACACCTAACACTACACTATAATTAAATAAATTAGCTAAATTAACAACAAATAAATCAATTAAATTAAATTAGCTAAAGTACAAAAACAAACACTAAATTACAGAAAATAATAAACAAATTACAGATATTTAAACTAATTACACCTAATCTAATAGCCCTATCAAAATAAAAAAGCCCCCCCCAAAATAAAAAAAAAAAACCCTAGCCTAAATTTAGCTACCAATAGCCCTTAAAATGGCCTTTTGCGGGGCATTGCCCCCAAGTAATCAGCTCTTTTACTTGAAAAAAAATACAAACAACTCCCTCAACAGTAAAACCCACCACCCACACAACCAACCCCCCAAATAAAATACTAACTAAAGAAATCTAAGCTCCCCATTGCCCTGAAAAGGCCTTAAAAGGGCAGTTAGCTCTTTTGCAAGCCCAAAGTCCCTAACCTAAAAATAAAACCCACCCAAGACACTTAAAAACACTAACCCCCTGAAGATCGACTTACCGGGGGAAGTCTTCATCCAAGCCGGGCTGAAGTGGTCCTCCAGACGGGCAGAAATCTTCATCCAGACGGCATCTTCTATCTTCATCCATCAAACGCGGAGCAGGTCCATCTTCAAGATATCCGGCGCGGAGCATCCTCTTCAATCGACGTCTTCTTACTAAATGACGGTTCCTTTAAGTGATGTCATCCAAGATGGCATCCGTTAGATTCCCATTGGCTGATAGAATTCTATCAGCCAATCGGAATTAAGGTAGAAAAAATCCTATTGGCTGATGCAATCAGCCAATAGGATTGAAGTTCAATCCTATTGGCTGATCCAATGAGCCAATAGGATTGAGCTTGCATTCTATTGGCTGATTGGAACAGCCAATAGAATGCGAGCTCAATCCTATTGGCACTTCCATGAAGCCAATCGGAATCTAAGGGATGCCATCTTGGATGACGTCATTTAAAGGAACCGTCATTCAGTAAGAAGACTCCGGATGAAGTTCAATCCTATTGGCTGATCCAATGAGCCAATAGGATTGAGCTTGCATTCTATTGGCTGATTGGATCAGCCAATAGGATTGAACTTCAATCCTATTGGCTGATTGCATCAGCCAATAGGATTTTTTCTACATTAATTCCGATTGGCTGATAGAATTCTATCAGCCAATCGGAATCTAAGGGACGCCATCTTGGATGACGTCATTTAAAGGAACCGTCATTCAGTAAGAAGACTCCGGATGAAGAGGATGCTCCGCGTCGGATGTCTTGAAGATGGACCCGCTCCACGTCGGATGGATGAAGATAGAAGATGCCATCTAGATGAAGACTATTGCCTGTCTGGAGGACCACTTTGCCTGGCTTGAATGAAGACTTCTCCCGGCTTCGTTGAGGACTTTTGCCCGGTTGGATGAAGACTTCTGCCGCTTCCTTGAGGATGGATGACCGGTCTTCAGAACAGTAAGTTGATCTTCAGGGGGTTAGTGTTAGGTTTTTTTAATGGTGTATTGGGTGGGTTTTATTTTTAGGTTAGGGTTTGGGCCTGCAATAGAGATAAATGCCCTTTTCAGGGCAATGGGGAGCTTAGGTTTTTTAGTTAGTATTTTATTTGGGGGGTTGGTTGTGTGGGTGGTGGGTTTTACTGTTGGGGGGGGGTTTGTATTTTTTTTTTTACAGGTAAAAGAGCTGATTACTTTAGGGCAATGCCCTGCAAAAGGCCGTTTTAAGGGCTATTGATAGTTTAGTTTAGGCTAGGGGTTTTTTAATTTTTTTGGGGGGGGGTTATTTTTATAGGGATATTAGATTAGGTGTAATTAGTTTAAAGATCTGTAATTTGTTTTTTATTTTCTGTAATTTAGTGGGTTTTGTGATTTAGCTAATTTAATTTAATTTATTTCATTGTTTTTAATTTATTTAATTGTAGTGTAGTGTTAGGTGTTATTGTAACTTAGGTTAGGTTTTATTTTACAGGTCAATTTGTATTTATTTTAGCTAGGTAGTTATTAAATAGTTAATAACTATTTAGTAACTATTCTACCTAGTTAAAATATATACAAACTTGCCTGTGAAATAAAAACAAACCCTAAGCTAGCTACAATGTAACTATTAGTTATATTGTAGCTAGTTTAGGATTTATTTTACAGGTAAGTATTTAGTTTTACTAGCCCTGTTGTCTGTAGGCTAAAGCAAAAATTGGCTACTTCAAATAAGGCAAATGATGGATGGACTTTAGGTACTGAAAAATTATTGTAGTCAAAGGATGTGAATTTATTTTTAAAATATTAAAACTTGGCTAATGTGTTATTTTATAGAAACACAACAGAAATGTCTTGTAATTAAAATGTGTTTTCTGTCCCTTTAAGATCTGGCACAAACTATATAGAAATTAGATTTTTATTTGATATAAGGAAGACGTTTATAACTGAAATAGTGCCATTGGCCTCAAATAGTATTGACAAATCAGAGTAAACCATCAACTGATCCACCTTTATCTATATTTTTGCTTACCTCCTCATAGAATCTGACTAAATTAGTTTGACATGACCTATTACTCCGGATGGAGCTTGAGGGCCCGTGTTTCTGGCGAGCCTGCAGACTCGCCAGAAACACCAGTTATGAAGCAGCGGTCTAAAGACCGCTGCTCCATAACCTGTACGCCTTAGCTGAGCAGGCAGACAGACATCGCCACAATTCAACCCGATCAAATGCGATCGGGTTGATTGACACCCCCTGCTGGCGGCCGATTGGCCGCAAATCTGCAGGGGGTGGCTTTGAACCAGCAATTCATAAGAGCTGCTGGTGCAATGCTGAATACGGAGAGCGACAGACCTTTGTTAAATATGCCCCATATTCTTGTTTTTCTGAACATAGTCTTGAATATAATCCCTTATAATCCCTTCCAATATTAACCCACTACTGCTGTCAGGCTTACTGGTCTATAGCTTCCTGGTTCAGTCCTATTTTCCTTTTTAAAATGTGGCACCATATAACACCTGCGTCTTGAAAAATTAAAAGCAGAGACTAGGCTATGACAGTTCCCTTTAAACCCTTGGGTGTATACCATCTGGAACTGGAATTTTATTTAGATTGATATTGTCCAGTTTATTCCTGATATCATCTAGAGATAATCCAGTTATTAGTATGTGCTTGTATGTTATGCTTTATTTCAATGTCTCTTATGTATACTGAAGAAATCATCTCAGCCTTCCCCCAGTCACTGTCAATCATACTACCCTTCTTACATTTTAACATACCTATATTTTCCTTTTTAGATTTTTTGCTATTTATATACTTCCGGGTTGTCTTAGAATCCTTTGCAATTTCTCTTTCATTTTCAATTTTGGCTAATCTGATTGATTTTTTTAATGTTTTGTTACATTTCTTATATATTTGTAATAAGTCAGTACTGTTTTCTCTGAATAGTTTAAATGCCCTTTGTTTTTTTCCTAATTTAACACATTTTTATTAGGCTTAATTTATTTAGCTTCATTGGCTTGGATTTATTTATTTTACTTTTATAACTATGTGGTATGTGTTGATTTGTATATTCATCTAACAAAGTTTTTATATATTCTCCATTAATCCTCTATGGATAACATTTTTACAAAACTGCTGCCATATCGTACTCCAGACATGCACACTTCTGAGCTTACCTCCCAGAAGAATGTAGAACATTTGAAAGTAAATTAGAAAGTTGTTTAAAATTACATGCTCTATCTGATTCATGAAATATTAATTTTGGGTTTTATGTTCCCTTAAAACGTTGAATTTTGCTTTCTTATTATCTCGGTTGAACCATTGTAATACTACTTTGTGGAAAGTTATTTCAAATGTGACCATGTTATGATCATTGTTACCTAATGTTCTTTGACTTCTAAGTTCCTTTGTCCGGAGCCAGAGGTCTTTGGTTTTAGTAGACTTCCATGCCTCTGCATCTGGCCCATTTGTACGTTGCTCTGGTTCTTAGTGTTTGTTCCTGCTTGAATTTTAGCATTTTTTTTTAAGCTACAGGGCATTCAAGTACTCCAGCATAAGTTCTGTCTATAGCGTACTCTATCAAAGGTCCTTGTCCAGTCAAGGTCTATTTATTCTTTCCAACAAAGATGGGGGTACTTTGTCCAGTCTAGCTGTGGTCCTGCTATATTAGACTAAATTCTCTACACATTTCTTGCTATTCAAATAACCCCAGCTGTATACACCAATCTCCATATAACTGCATGTAATAAATACTACTATAAAGAATAATTTGCACAGATACTGATATAAAAATCCAGTATAACAAAAACGTACTTAGACACTCCCTATTTAGCACTGTTGATGATGTTAGGCTGGGACACCCATTTAAAGTAGCTGAGTAAGCAGGAAGAGCAGACACTCCTCTCTCCTCTGCATATGAAAAGACCCATTACCCAAGCAGGAATCTGTAGACTTGAGTCTACTTCTGATACTTTTGGTCTGGGTTAGGAGTCTGAAAATCAGCTGGATATTAAAAAAATAAGCAAAACTATACATTGTTACAAAAACATTCCCAGCTGGACTATATAAATGGATCATCTACAAAACATTTATGCTAAAAAAATCTAGTGTACAATGTTCCTTTAAGACTTTTGCCAAGTTTCTGCTACAGCCTCCTGGTCCAGTAGTGTGCCTGTTACTAACTAACAACCCCAAATACGCTTTTTATCAATAGCATTTCATTAACATATCTCTACCGTATATCAGAAATCTTGTCTGCAAATTTAATTGTTTTCCAAACCCACTCAGAGGGTATCCTTTGCTCTGTACCAATCTGTTTACAATACCTAGGTTTCAAAATGGCGCTTTAAACACAAAGTTATTGGTTTAAGTATTTTGAACATGCAGTGCTGAAAATAGTGGGCAGGATAACGTGACATCATCGGTGAATAAAAGATATAACTTTTAGAACGTTATGAAACTTTTTTCTCCACGTTTTGGAGAAAATATAGGTCAGTAGGTTTTAATTAATGTTTATTAACTTTAATATGTTAGTTGTTTAGCTTAAAAATTATAACAGAAAGTAATCATTTAAGCATGAATGCTAAGCTTCTGTCTTAGCTTTGCATTTGTAGCCTCTCTGATTTTGTATAGTAAAGTCTACTTTGTTATTACATCATGCATTACTCTTAAACCATTAGTCATGCCTAGAATGGGTAAATCTACTGAGAAGTAGGTTTCCTCTGACCCTTTTCATTTTAAAAAACTCCACCTCTGCCCCTGGGCTCCTACAATTTGAACACACTCTGAACATGACAAGAACCTACATTGTATTTGCACTCTTTTAGTATAGTTTGCATTCTCCTTTTTTTTTTTTTAATCAAGAGGCAAAGAAAGGATGTAAGGAGAAATTGAATGATTAGGAGTAACTGAAAATAAAGAGGGACTGACCATGACAAGGTACGTAAGAGAGAGGTTCTTTTTATAGTGCACGGTGGCAGTGGGACTGACTAGTTCATAATGTTATCTCATGTTATGCTTGTGAGTGGTAGAATACATTACTCCCTTTCCTAATTTAGGTATAGATTACAAGTAGAGCATAAATGATAGTACAGGATGCGTTATCTTGTTCACCGTCTTGCGTAAATAATAAGGCATTATCTGGTATGTATTACGGGTGGATGGTTAAATATTTTTATTAACCAAAGCAAATTTCTGTTTAAACTGAGTGATAGCAAAAATGCTACAATTTCTCCGGTACTTTGTGCAAGTTTTTCTCTGACATTTGCGGTAACGAAAGGGTTAATGGGTAGCACAGAATGCACTATTAGCGGTCATGGTGCACGTATTACAAGTGGTGTATTAAGTGTTGCGCTTGAGCACAATCCAAAATACAGCTATAAAATGTAAAGCTTTTCAAAACCTGAACTAAAGGATTATTGCTAGTTTGTATAACAAAACACATGAAAAATATATGGAAATAACATTTTCAAGTTCTATTTAGACTCCATATTCAGGAAACAAAGGTTCATTAATGAAAAAAAATGATTTTTTTGCAGAATTAAAGGGATATGGTAAATAGCATTGGGCGGGGTTAAAGGTGCGTGTGTGTGAAGTGTTTTATGCTTACCTTTCATTAAATTAGTATAGCACAGAACTAATTGAAGAACTCCGCATCTTGAGTGGATTGTTTTACACACCATCGGCTTAGCACACAAGGAATATACAACAATTGTAGCGTTTTCCCCCATATAAGTCTATTATGTGAATGATTAGGTGCACCATCATTGTCCAACATGCAGATATTAGTGTTCCCTAGACTATTGTTTGAGTAATAAAAACTACTTTAGATTTTTAACATGAGCACAAAAATAGAAACACTAATGACTGCACTCAAGTCATGTTAATCTATAATAGTGCTAATATTTTTTGATCTCCATTTGTAATCTAGTCCTTAAAAGGATAGGAAAGTCAGAATTAAACTTGCATGATTCAGATAGAGCATGTAATTTTAAGACACTTTTAAATTCACTTCTATTTTTAAATGTGCTTTGTTCTCTTAGTATCCCTTGTTGAAAAAGAATATGCACATATGCTACACTAGTGGGAGCTAGCTGCTGATTGGTGCCCACACACATTTGTCTTTTGTGATTGGCTAACTAGATGTGTTCAGCTAGACATCAGCAGTGCAATGCTGTTCCTACAGCAATGGATAACAAGAGAATGAAAAACATTTGATGATAGAAGTAAATTGGAAAGTTGTTTGAAATTGTATGTTCTATCAGAATCATGAAAGAAAAATGTGGGGTTTCCTGTCCCTTTAATGTGTAGAAAGAGAACAATACAACATAAAAAGCTAAACTATATTATTAGCACAAAGTGAATGCTAGAATTTATTGTGGCTTGCTTTATGTGTATGAACTGGATTTCAATCTGTTAGAATTACCATGCAAAAATAAAGCAGCTCAGTTTATTTTAATTATTTATTTAAATGAAGCTACTTTTGGACTTCTAATTGTAAAGTAAACTTAATGACAGAAGGAGAACTATAATATAGGGCCATTTTTGGACCTTCTAACAAAATAGAACTAAAAATTGACAACAGGCTGGGAGGTACCAAAGCCCACTAAAGAGAGCATAAAAACTTCAAGGGGAACTAGACAATTTGAGGTATAATGTTATTCCCCTAAAGTGGGACTGAAAGGAAGAAACCAAATCTAATAATTAGATCACACTTGTATGAGGACCTAAGGGTATTATAAACATTCCCTATTGCCAAGGCAAAACGTCAAGAAAAATATCAACTTCAAGTAGCGGAGCAAATATCAGAGAAAGTAACTTTAGTAAGCTCACCAGCTTCAGAAGCTAAATTGTATGTATGGGCGTTTTTCAAATTTAGACTCTTTAAAATTGTTCGAAAATAGTGAAGGACAACTATCAGTTGAATAGTATTTTGACCAATTCAAGCAACCAGACTGACCTAAAGGGTCAATATGCCTAAAGAGTAAATATTAACAATTAGTCCAATTCATTTTTAAGTAACTGCTAAGGTGCTCTTAACCAATATCCAATACTGTGAATTGGGAGTTGTCATGTATGCCGAGTTCCCAAATTATGCTGTCAACAAACCTAAGCAAGCTCTAATATGGGCCAACCAAGTTGTGCCACCTTGGTCGTTGACAGTACAACAAAGTAATCCAAGTATCTAGGAAATTTATGACTAGCATTCAAGTCATAGAGAACTCTGGGGCCCATTTAACAAGCTTTGTTTGGAGCTTGAAGGGCCGTGTTTCTGGCGAGTCTTCAGACTCGCCAGAAACACAAGTTATAAAGCAGTGATCTAAAGACCGCTGCTCCATAACCCTGTCCGTCTGCTCTGAGCAGGCGGACACACATCGCCGGAAATCAACCCGATCGAGTACGATCGGGTTGATTGACAGCTCCCTGCTGGCGGCTCATTGGCCGCGAGTCTGCAGGGGGCGGCGTTGCACCAGAAGCTCTTGTGAGCTGCTGGTGCAATGTTAAATGCGGAGAGCGTGTTGCTCTCCGCATTCAGCGAGGTCTTGCGGACCTGATCCGCACTGTCAGATCAGGTCCGCAAGACCGATGATAAATAGGGGCCTATGACTTAAGTTAAAGGGACATTAAAACCCACATTTTTATTTCTTGATTCAGACAGAGAATACAATTTTAAACAACATTCACATTTACTTCTATTATCTAATTTGCTTCTTTCTTTAGATATCCTTTGTTGAAGAAATAGCAATGCACATGGGTCAGCCAATCACACGAGGCATCTACGTGCAGCCACCAATCAGCAGCTGCTGAGTCTATCTAGATATGCTTTCCAGGAAAGAATATTAAGAGAATTAAGCAAATCAGATAATAGAAGTAAATTAGAAAGTTGTTTAAAATTGTATTCTCTATCTGAATCATAAAAGAAAAAATTTGGGTTTAATGTCCCTTTAAGGATAGAAGCTTGAATCTAAGTTTGTTGACCTAAGCCACTTCTGGGTACGTAAAAACAAGTATAACTGGGATATGGACTTATAGAGTAGAAAACTAAGTAAAAGTTAACATCTATCTAGATTCAATGATATTAAATTCACAGCACTTATCATCATATTGGAAAATACTGTGTATACCAGAATTGAAGGCAACTCAGGCACCTCTTCTAAATCATTGGTATCTCTTGCAGGAACCACTCGACATCCATCTCAGTTCACCTCCTTTTCTGCACAAGAGAAAGCTCTGTCCTCTTTTTGTAGGGAAACTGATTGCTTAGAAAGATAATTTTCATGAGAAAACAAAGTGATGAATTCGGAGGTACGCAAAATTCTTCACTTCGTTTTGTCGCAAAAAAAATTACAATTTAATTCCTGGGAACTTGGAGATCTAGAACCAATCATCAAATCTTACCAATCAGGGACTCATTTCATCTCCAAGGTGTATAGACTACGAACTTCTTATAATGCTAAATCAAGATTTAATGTGCTATTTTACAAATGGTTAAAGGGACACTGAACCCAAAAATTTTCTTTCGTGATTCAGATAGAGCATGCAATTTTAAGCAACTTTCTAATTTACTCCTATTATCAATTTTTTTTCGTTCTCTTGCTATCTTTATATGAAAAAGAAGGCATCTAAGCTTTTTTCTTGGTTCAGAACTCTGGACAGCAGTTTTTGATTGGTGGATACATTTATCCACCAATCAGCAAGGACAACCTAGGTTGTTTACCAAAAATGGGCCGGCATCTAAACTTACATTATTGTATTTCAAATAAAGATACCAAGAGAATAAAGAACATTTGATAATAGGAGTAAATTAGAAAGTTGCTTAAAATGTAATGCTCTATCTGAATCACAAAAGAAGAAAATTTGGGTTCAGTGTCCCTTTAAATGATATTCCAGATTCAAATTTTGAATGTTTTAAGCAAAACTTTGATATTGTGGCCAAATATACTAAGTCTATCTCCATGAGAGAATCCCATTTTAAGCTGATAAATAGATTGTATCTTACACCGAATCAGATGGCCAAATGGAGTCCTTCAGAACCTAAATATTGCACCAGATGCCACGCTGTAAATTCTAATTTAGTACATGCCTTTTGGATGTGTCCTAAAATTCAGAAATTCTGGCGGCAAATCAAATTTTGGCTAAATAAGTTTATAAATCCTAAAATTCAGTTATCTAGCTTTTATATTTTCTTTCTAGCAGAATCAAAATCGCTCCAGAACAAACAACTAATTAATACAGCAATTTTAGTAGCAAGATCTATGATCCTAGAGACATGGAAAGGCAAAGGCTCACCTGGTCTTGGGGTGTTTATTAAAAATATGCAATATCAGATGACCATCGAACAATATGACCCTTTGATCTATGCAGAGAACAAGATGCGTGCTTTCCTTACAAAGTGGGGTAGGGTAATTATGTCATTAGCGCAGGAAAGTCAAATACAACTACTTTATAAAATTTGTGACTCTCCCGCATTTCTGATACCAATTCAATCAGAATCTTACACTAGAGTATGGCGGCATTTTTTTTTATTGATTTATAAAAAAAATTAAAAAAAATTATTTGTGTGTTTTGTTTTGTTTTGTTTGGTTTTGTTTGGTTTTGTTTGTTTTTTTCTTGTTTTTATAATTTATAAAAACCCAACATCAACATCAGTTTGTATTAAATGCATATTTATTATGTTGAGGATTTATTCACAGGCTGTGATATATTATTAATTACAGTCTGATGTTAATGTCTTTCTTCTTTTTTGTAAACAGTGCAGAACACTGGTAATTTATGGCTTCCTGGTATTCAGAAGTATGTAATTATGAATACCAAGGTTATCATGTATTTTGTTTATGATGTTGGAAATAAATATATAAAAAAAAATAAAGTTCATTTTCAAATAGTAAGCCAAGTTTCCGGTAATGTTTCTCAATTAACACATGCACTGTTTACCCCAACTCCTGCATGCTTAGTGCCATATTTCAAAATGCATAAAGTTAGCAGTCAAACCAAGACTGCTCTACCCAGATAACGGGGGGGAATGCAGAGGTCCCAAATGTAAGCCACGCCCAAGGCCTTGATGCTCCAGATCAGCGCTCAGGAATCATTTACCCAGAAACTGTTGGGATGGTTTAGATCAGTAAGTTATATTGTAGTGAAAAATTATCTTGTCTACCAGGGATGCTGTAATATTCTGGTAATAATCGGCGGATTATCCAGTGTTCATCTAGAGCTTCTAATATTGTGACCCGGACATGCCCCTCCCAGCTCATTTTTTTTTTACTGTTTTTTGCCTCATTTTGTAGGTTTTCAAAGCATAAAAGTAGCTGCTATTTCAATAAAAAGAAAAAAACATGAATTAGAAAACTATGTAACAGAACATTCTATTAAAACATATTTAAACAAAATTAAAATTCAAGTGGGCTTTTGTAAGTTTCTTGACAGACTATTATAGAAGCAAAATAAAACATAATTAATTAATCCAATAATGATGATGACTGCCTATATGTGTGAATGCAGGTCTGTTCACTTATCCAGTAAATATTAACATTATTTCATGATGTGCAATGAATACTGTATGCTGTTATAATTTTGAGTAATTTAATAATTAACATGTTTAGACCTCCAAATATTGATATAATAATGGAGCATTTAAAATCAGTGTTTCTCAACTCTGGTTCTCAGGACCCTTAACAGGCCAGATATTCATTATATCTTATCTAGAGCACAGGTGAAATAACCAGCTGATCAGTAACCATGGTTACTAACCTGCTCTCACCCTTCAGATGATTATTTCACCTGTGCTCTAGTTAAGATATAATTTAACTCTGGCCTGTAAAGGGTCCTGAAGACTTGGGTTCAGAAAAACTGATTTAAATTATTATATTTAATTTAATCTGTTTCATAGTTTAGAAATATGATTTGTGCTATATTTTTAATTATTTCTTTAAAAAGAGGTGGGGAAAAAAGCTGTGTGAACATTATGGGCAGCCAAGAAATTCTATTTTAAAAGGGCAAAATGCGTTTTAAATTAATCTAATGTGCAGAATCTAAAAGGTCCAAAATTATTACAATAAGTAGTTAGAAATTGGAATTGTCCCCATGCAAGGAATAGGGGTGCTATTGCTCCAAAAATGCATTTGACAACCATGTGATAAATTGGTTATTATGTGAACTTTATATGGATAGGTTTGAATTTATATTGGAACGGGGGACTTTGTAAACATGTACATGTATTTGTCTACGTGTATATTACCCGTTTACCTACATTTACTTGTTCCTATCTTTAGGTGTCCATTACTGACTTTTCTTATGTCCATCCAAGACTAAATTTCCCATTTCTACCTCTGCTTATTCATATATGACCCTTTCTGTTCTTGCCCATATCTGCCTCAGGGATTGTTTCTAAATCTGTTTTAACCACTGTGTCCCCATCAGTGTTTCATGCCCATGTCTGCCATTTACTTGGTATTTTCACAACTGCCTCTCTCCACCTTGTTTGCCCTTTGTTTGTCTGTCATTTCCTTTATTTGTTGATTGATGTATTTTCTTCTCAATTTTAAACAACTTTCTAATTTACTTCTATTCGAATTTGTTTACTTCTCTTGATATCATTTGCTGAAGGAGCAGCAATGCACTACTGGTTTCTAACTGAACCGATGTGTGAGCCAATGACAATCGGTTTATATATGCAGCCACCAATCAGCAGCTAGAACCTAGGTTCTTTGCTACTCCTGAGCTTTCCTAGATAAACCTTTAAGCAAAGGATAACAAGATAAGAACGCAAATTATATAATAGAAGCAAATTGGAAAGTGGTTTAAAATTGTATTCTCTATCTAAATCATGAAAGAAAAAATTTGGGTTTCATGTCCCTTTAAATATAACATTTTCTGTAGTGAAGCAGCCCCCCTCCCTACCTCCCCCCTCCTAACAATCACTTAGTAGGGATGTCCCTTCTCTCCAATAACATTTTCTTTAGTATAGCTGATAAATCCATCCCACCATTAAACCCTTTTCTGCAGTCACAGAGTAGCGGTCCTGCTAAACAACCTGCTTGTTTAGGGGGTTAATAATAACATATAATGGTCTAGATTACAAATGGGTCACTATTGACAGTGCAGGACACACTATCTATATCGCTGGAAAATGCTAGGATTAGCATGCAAAATGGTATTACAGGTCCATGGTAAGGAAGAATTACCAAATCATTTTCAGTGCAGGCCAATATTCCTTAAAGGGCCACTGTAAGTAAATATTTTCTATGCCTGTTACTAACTAACTACCCCAAATACGCTTTTTATCAATAGCATTTCATTAACATATCTCTACCGTATGTCAGAAATCTTGTCTGCAAATGTAATTGTTTTCCAAACCCACTCCGTGGGTATCATTTGCTCTGTACCAATCCGTTTACAATACCTAGGTTTGAAAATGGCGCTTTAAACACAAAGTTATTGGTTTAAGTATTTTGAACACGCAGTGCTGAAAATAGTGGGCAGGATAACGTGACATCATCAGCGAATAAAAGATATAACTTTTAGAACGTTATGAAACTTCGTTTTGGAGAAAATATAGGTCAGTAGGTTTTAATTAATGTTTATTAACTTTAATATGTTAGTTGTTTAGCTTAAAAATTATAACAGAAAGTAATCCTTTAAGGGCATCCTATACTTTCAATGGAAATCGCAACCGCTACATATTGCTCATATTACAAGTTGAAAGTTATGAGTTGTGCTTGACTTGTAATCTAGCCCTTTTTATGCAGTAGATGTTTTTATTTTTTTCTCATTCAGTGTTGATGTTTTATATGGATATTATCCTGTCCAGATATAGTTACAACAGATGGACATGGTGTAAAAAACATGGACTGGCTTAAAAACTGTTCCTTGAGGGTGAAGCACACACCCACGTTTCTTTTCTACATCCATTCAAACCAATGATTTTTCTCTCTACCCACCTATAAAAAATCTGAGGAGGTCTAATCCCCCTGTCCCAACAATGGGCATTTGTGGGACATTTTCTGGTAGTATAGAGATACATAAAATATTAATGTAGACAAATAAATGTAAAATAAAATTATATGTTTAACACCACTGGAATTTTTTCAACAATTATATGATGTGTAGAGGGTCATGTGACCCATGAGTTTAATAAAAAGGAGACACTACTTTTTAGAATGTCTCAGATGTATGATCGTTCATTGGCATCAAAAAAGTGATTTAAGTGGGTGCTTATGCTTGAATATAAAGAGCAAAATTCTAAAGGGTGGACATTTCCCCCCTGCTGCCCCCCTGTTGGATAACTATGATCCTTAAGTGCATGACTGCCTTAATTCATTATCACCATTTCCTCAGCTTCGGGCGTCTATACTGCTTTGGATCTGTTACCATAAACAACTTAAACCATTTGCTCTATTTATCATCTAGGTCTAGCGTCCCAGACAAGGGGCTGGTGATTCATCTTAGTCTTGGCTCTGCCCAGGACAGCTGTGCACTGCTTGATCTAAACTCTTTCACATGACCATTGATTTAAACAGTACACATTATTTTAATTAAACCAAGATCTTGACAGTTTTATATTTGGTAATTCTCAAAAATGTAACATAACTGACCTAAAGCTTATACATGATTTCATGTGAAAATCTGACAAAGATGAGTCACATCATAAATATATTTTTATTACTCTAGCCTAGCTAATTCCCAATTGAGAAACATATGAAATCTTTTTCTCAAATGTTCGTTTTTAAAAATATGAATTGCCGATACCTATTTTTTCTATTTAATGTTATAAATGATAAAAATATCACATTTCTCAAGGGTTGTCATTTTTATCATTCTAAATTTACCATTCTTCTTTGGATTGATTCATAAGTTCTGAGCAAGTTGCATTATTAAAATCTCATTAGGTGTTCTACAAAGAGATGCCAAGATGCCCTATACTATCTTGCTGTCAAGATGCAGAGGTGTACAGAAAAATAAACCACATGGGAACAAAATGAAAGAATACGTTTTGGGTGGGCGGCTTTGTTCTTTCTATGATATACTTAACTTAATACTTTTTACGGGTATAGAAAAAAAAGGCAGCAGGACAGTAAAATCAGCTAAAGGCAGATTAAACTGTAAAGGATATAATTTCTATTATTTTTGTTAAAGGGACATAATACTCTAATGCTAAATCACTTGAAACTGATGCAGTATAACTGTAAAAAGCTGACAGGAAAATATCACCTGAGCATCTCAATGTAGAAAAGGAAGATATTTTACCTCACAATCTCCTCAGCTCAGCAAAGTAAGTTCTGTGTAAAACGTTATACTCACCTGATCCCAGCTGCAGGTAAAAAAAAAAAAAAAATGAAGAAATGAACAGCAGCCAATCAGCATCAGCAGTGTTGAGGTCATGAAATCTTACTGTGATCTCATGAGATTTGACTTAACTCTCATGAGATTTCATAGTAAGCTTCCTTTACCTGATTGGTGAAATAATATGAGAGTTCACAAGGCTCATCCTTTCAGCAGTCCCAGGACAGACATACTAATATGCTGCTTAGAAATCCTTTACAATGGGATGTGGCTACTGAGTAACTTTTGAGGTAAAATATCTTTCTTTTTTACATAGAGATGTTCAGGTGATATTTTCTAGTCAGCTTTTTACAGCTATGCTGCATCACTTTCAAGTGTTTAAACATTTGGGTATTATGGCCCTTTAAGTTTGCAAGATACAGATGTGCTTTAGCCGCTGTGTACATCAGTTAAGCAGCTGTAAGGCATACAGACAAATAAATTACAGTAGCAATAAAGTGAGAACATAACTGAATTAAAAAAGAAGCTTAATTTGTTATGCTTTCAATCTTTTTAATAGTAGAGCTTTGTAATTACTGATAAATTGGTTCCATTGGTTACAATTTTCCTCTCTCACTTGACCTGGCGAGCTCCTCTCATTATTCACAACCATTGTAGGATCCATCAGGAATAGAATGCTCTGTACAATTCATTATTGTTTTTCATAATCTCCTAAGTAAGTATCAAGATTGCTGACTGAGGGGCAATTAACCAACTGAATATAACAAAATATCAATGTTTGAACCGTTTGTAAAACATTTATAACATTTATAAATGTATTTTCAGTGTTTATTTAACATATTTTCTAATTTGGATAATGTGAAGGGATGTCTTGTATATATGTTTTCCAATTATAGCACATAAGCAAAATCAGCAATGAAGTGAAATAAAGGTTTGTGCATATCTGAAAACTTTAACACTGGAATTTTATTTTAAAATCCATGATATACCATATGAAAGAATATAGAACGTGTTTTCAATAGGCCAAAGTAAAACATAAATTCTTTAAAATCTTTACTAAAAATTGCTTTTTGTTGGATTAGAATACCACTGTCCAGCTGCCCCAAGGCAACGTTTTTTGATTTAAAGTCGATTTGAAGAAGTGCTAGGGTAGAACAAAAACTATGAGCTACCTAGTTTTCATGGAATGGGATTGAGAAGGTTTTCTAAAGACTACAAAAAGAGTCATTCAAAGCTGGTTGCATGGATCATCTGATGACTTGGAATAAATGAAAGTTTTCCATTGCTCTTTGTTGGGCTAAATACTGTTGCATTTTTGATTGTTAGCAAATTTGGTCCTGCACTATAGTTTGGCATGTGAAATTGCTGCTTGTCTAGTTGGCATGTACTCTGGTTTGAAATACCCTTGGTTAAATAACTTGGAATAATTTAGAGGTAAATTGTAAAGTGAAGATCATCTACACAGAACTTTGAGTCAAAGATGCCTATATTGTTTAATGTAACCAAATATTTATTTCATTTTTCTCCATTATCATTTCACATACATAAACTAAAGTGCAGGTGTTGCTTAAGCCGAAAGTAATGAAAGACCAGTGAGTGCCGTCCTTTATCAGATATATATATATATATATATATATATATATATATATATATATATATATATATATATATATATATAAGATCCAAGCAAGGATTGCACTCACTGGATTCAGAAAATAAATTAATATTGATTAAATGGTGAAGTTTCGGGGTTCGCAGACCCCTTCCTCAGACCAGATAAAGTGTAAATGAAAACAGTGTTACTTAAATGTGCTAAGCCCCAACCATCAATTCAAAAATTGCGCCAAAAACAAATTGTCATGGCAACCCCACAGTTGCCTAGTAGCAAACATAAACATAATGGGAAAGAAACAACAACTATGTATACACACCACTAGTGATGTCGCGAATTGTTCGCCGGCGAATAGTTCCCGGCGAACATAGCTTGTTCGCGTTCGCAACGGCGGTCGAACATATGCGATGTTCGATCCGCCCCCTATTCGTCATCATTGAGTAAACTTTGACCCTGTATCTCACAGTCTGCAGACACATTCCAGCCAATCAGCAGCAAACCCTCCCTCACAGACCCTCCCAGCTCCTGGACAGCAGCCATTTTAGATTCATTCAGAAGCTGCATTGTTAGTGAGAGGAGGGACAGTGTAGCTGCTGCTGATTTAATAGGGAAATTGATAGCTAGGCTAGTGTATTCAGTGTCCACTACAGTCCTGAAGGACTCATCTGATCTCTGCTGTAAGGACAGCACCCCAAAAAGCCATTTTTAGGGCTAGAACATGTCTGTTTTTTTTTTCCCTGTGTAATCTAATTGTAGTTGCCTGCCTGCAAAGCCACTTGCCCAGTGCCACCACTCATATCTGGTGTAACAGTAGTGTAATTTTGACTGTGAAACATCAGTCTGCTAGTGTAATCTAATTGCAGTTGCCTGCCTGCATATACTGTGCCCACTTGCCCAGTGCCACCACACATATCTGGTGTAACAGTAGTGTAAATTTAAAAAAAAAAAAAAAAAACTTTTTTGACTGTGAAACATCAGTCTGCTAGTGTAATCTAATTGCAGTTGCCTGCCTGCCAGCCTGTGTGCCAGGCCCACTTGGCCAGTGCCACCACTCATATCTGGTGTAACAGTAGTGTAAATTTAAAAAGAAAAAAACGTTTTTGACTGTGAAACATCAGTCTGCTAGTGTAATCTAATTGCAGTTGCCTGCCTGCCAGCGTGTGTGCCAGGCCCACTTACCCAGTGCCACCACTCATATCTGGTGTAACAGTAGTGTAAATTTAAAAAAAACAAAAAACTTTTTCGACTGTGAAACATCAGTCTGCTAGTGTAATCTAATTGCAGTTGTCTGCCTGCCCGCCTGTGTGCCAGGCCCACTTGGCCAGTGCCACCACTCATATCTGGTGTAACAGTAGTGTAAATTTAAAAAAAAAAATGTTTTTGACTGTGAAACATCAGTCTGCTAGTGTAATCTAATTGCAGTTGCCTGCCTGCCAGCGTGTGTGCCAGGCCCACTTACCCAGTGCCACCACTCATATCTGGTATAACAGTAGTGTAAATTTAAAAAAAAAAAAAACTTTTTGACTGTGAAACATCAGTCTGCTTGTGTAATCTAATTGCAGTTGCCTGCCTGCCAGCGTGTGTGCCAGGCCCACTTGCCCAGTGCCACCACTCATATCTGGTGTAACAGTAGTGTAAATTGAAAAAAAACAAAACTTTTTTGACTGTGAAACATCAGTCTGCTTGTGTAATCTAATTGCAGTTGCCAGCGTGTGTGCCAGGCACACTTGCCCAGTGCCACCACTCATATCTGGTGTAACAGTAGTGTAAATTTAAAAAAAAAAAACTTTTTTGACTGTGAAACATCAGTCTGCTAGTGTAATCTAATTGCAGTTGCCTGCCTGCCAGCGTGTGTGCCAGGCTCACAGCATATACTGTGCCCACTTGCCCAGTGCCACCACACATATCTGGTGTAACAGTAGTGTAAATTTAAAAAAAAAAAACTTTTTTGACTGTGAAACATCAGTCTGCTTGTGTAATCTAATTGCAGTTGCCTGCCTGCCTGCCAACATGTGTGCCAGGCTCACAGCGTATACTGTGCCCACTTGCCCAGTGCCACCACTCATATCTTGTTTAATAGTAGTGAAAGTGTACATTTAAAAAAAAAAAAAATTTGGACTGTGAAACATCAGTCTGCTTTTTTGTGTCAGGCTCACAGCGTATACTGTGCCCACTTGCCCAGTGCCACCACTCATATCTGGTGTAACAGTAGTGTAAATTTAAAAAAAAAAAACTTTTTTGACTGTGAAACATCAGTCTGCTTGTGTAATCTAATTGCAGTTGCCTGCCTGCCAGCGTGTGTGCCAGGCCCAATTGCCCAGTGCCACCACTCATATCTGGTGTAACAGTAGTGTAAATTGAAAAAAAAAAAAAACTTTTTTGACTGTGAAACATCAGTCTGCTTGTGTAATCTAATTGCAGTTGCCAGCGTGTGTGCCAGGCACACTTGCCCAGTGCCACCACTCATATCTGGTGTAACAGTAGTGTAAATTAAAAAAAAAAACTTTTTTGACTGTGAAACATCAGTCTGCTAGTGTAATCTAATTGCAGTTGCCTGCCTGCCAGCGTGTGTGCCAGGCTCACAGCGTATACTGTGCCCACTTGCCCAGTGCCACCACACATATCTGGTGTAACAGTAGTGTAAATTAAAAAAAAAAAACTTTTTTGACTGTGAAACATCAGTCTGCTTGTGTAATCTAATTGCAGTTGCCTGCCTGCCAGCGTGTGTGCCAGGCCCACTTGCCCAGTGCCACCACTCATATCTGGTGTAACAGTAGTGTAAATTGAAAAAAAAAAAAAACTTTTTTGACTGTGAAACATCAGTCTGCTTGTGTAATCTAATTGCAGTTGCCAGCGTGTGTGCCAGGCACACTTGTCCAGTGCCACCACTCATATCTGGTGTAACAGTAGTGTAAATTAAAAAAAAAAAAACTTTTTTGACTGTGAAACATCAGTCTGCTAGTGTAATCTAATTGCAGTTGCCTGCCTGCCAGCGTGTGTGCCAGGCTCACAGCGTATACTGTGCCCACTTGCCCAGTGCCACCACTCATATCTTGTTTAATTGTAGTGTAAGTGTACATTTTTAAAAAAAAAAAACTTTTTGGACTGTGAAACATCAGTCTGCTTTTTTGTGTCAGGCTCACAGCGTATACTGTGCCCACTTGCCCAGTGGCACCACTCATATCTTGTTTAATAGTAGTGTAAGTGTACATTTAAAAAAAAAAAAAACTTTTTGGACTGTGAAACATCAGTCTGCTTTTTTGTGTCAGGCTCACAGCGTATACTGTGCCTACTGGCCCAGTGGCACCACTCATATCTTGTTTAATAGTAGTGTAAGTGTACATTTAAAAAAAAAAACAACTTTTTGGACTGTGAAACATCAGTCTGCTTTTTTGTGTCAGGCTCAAAGCGTATATTGTGCCCACTTGCCCAGTGGCACCACTCATATCTTGTTAAATAGTAGTGTAAGTGTACATTTTTTAAAAAAAACTTTTTGGACTGTGAAACATCAGTCTGCTTTTTTGTGTCAGGCTCACAGCGTATACTGTGCCCACTTGCCCAGTGCCACCACTCATATCTTGTTTAATAGTAGTGTAAGTGTACATTTAAAAAAAAAAAAAAACTTTTTGGACTGTGAAACATCAGTCTGCTTTTTTGTGTCAGGCTCACAGCGTATCCTGTGCCCACTTGCCAGTGCCACCACTCATATCTTGTTTAATAGTAGTGTAAGTGTACATTTAAAAAAATACAAACTTTTTGGACTGGGAAACATCAGTCTGCTTTTTTGTTTCAGGCTCACAGCGTATACTGTGCCCACTTGCCCAGTGCCACCAATCATATCTTGTTTAATAGTAGTGTAAGTGTACATTTAAAAAAATACAAACTTTTTGGACTGTGAAACATCAGTCTGCTTTTTTGTGTCAGGCTCACAGCGTATACTGTGCCCACTTACCCAGTGGCACCACTCATATCTTGTTTAATAGTAGTGTAAGTGTAAATTTTAAAAAATACAAACTTTTTGGACTGTGAAACATCAGTCTTCTTTTTTGTGTCAGGCTCACAGAGTATACTGTGCCCACTTGCCAGTGCCACCACTCATATCTCGTTTAATAGTAGTGTAAGTGTACATTTAAAAAAATACAAACATTTTGGACTGTGAAACATCAGTCTGCTTTTTTGTGTCAGGCTCACAGCGTATACTGTGCCCACTTGCCCAGTGCCACCACTCATATCTTGTTTAATAGTAGTGTAAGTGTACATTTAAAAAAATACAAACTTTTTGGACTGTGAAACATCAGTCTGCTTTTTTGTGTCAGGCTCACAGCGTATACTGTGCCCACTTGACCAGTGGCACCACTCATATCTTGTTTAATAGTAGTGTAAGTGTACATATATAAAAAAAAAAAAACTTTTTGGACTGTGAAACATCAGTCTGCTTTTTTGTGTCAGGCTCACAGCGTATACTGTGCGCACTTGCCCAGTGGCACCACTCATATCTTGTTTAATAGTAGTGTAAGTGTACATTTAAAAAAAAAAAAACTTTTTGGACTGTGAAACATCAGTCTGCTTTTTTGTGTCAGGCTCACAGCGTATACTGTGCCCACTTGCCCAGTGGCACCACTCATATCTTGTTTAATAGTAGTGTAAGTGTACATTTAAAAAAAAAAAAACTTTTTGGACTGTGAAACATCAGTCTGCTTTTTTGTGTCAGGCTCACAGCGTCTATTGTGCCCACTTGCCCAGTGGCACCACTCATATCTTGTTAAATAGTAGTGTAAGTGTAAATTTAAAAAAAAAAACTTTTTGGACTGTGAAACATCAGTCTGCTTTTTTGTGTCAGGCTCACAGCGTATACTGTGCCCACTTGCCCAGTGCCACCACTCATATCTTGTTTAATAGTAGTGTAAGTGTAAATTTAAAAAAATAAAAACTTTTTGGACTGTGAAACATCAGTCTGCTTTTTTGTGTCAGACTCACAGCGTATACTGTGCCCACTTGCCCAGTGGCACCACTCATATCTTGTTTAATAGTAGTGTAAGTGTATATTTAAAAAAATTCAAACTTTTTGGGCTGTGAAACATCAGTCTGCTTTTTTGTGTCAGGCTCACAGCGTATACTGTGCCCACTTGCCCAGTGGCACCACTCATATCTTGTTTAATAGTAGTTTAAGTGTACATTTAAAAAAAAAAAACTTTTTGGACTGTGAAACATCAGTCTGCTTTTTTGTGTCAGGCTCACAGCGTATACTGTGCCCACTTGCCCAGTGCCACCACTCATATCTTTTTTAATAGTAGTGTAAGTGTACATTTAAAAAAATACAAACTTTTTGGACTGTGAAACATCAGTCTGCTTTTTTTTTTTTTTTTTTTTTTTTTTTTCTTGGTATCTTTTCTTTTATTTTTTATTTTACATTTTTACACACAATCACGTACAAAATAATTAAGACATATACAAAAATTTCTTAACATTGCTTATACTCTTCTATATAATATCTTATCGAGCCCGCCGGCTCTAACTATACAGAAGAAAAACAAGAAAAATAAGAACATAAGAATTTAAGAAACCCCTTTTTCTTGTTGATGTCTAACTACATTCAACAAACATCAGTAATATGTTTAACCACATCCATCCTCAGCCATACAATCCAAAAAAGAAGAAGAAAAGAAGAAGAAAGAGAGGAAAAAAAAAAAAAAAAAAAAAAAAGAAAGGAGAAAAATTAACACCCTCCTCCATAACATTGGACCATCCGTTCTCTAGGTACTCTCCAGCCTAAGCTAGATTAATTTTAAGTTCCTCCCAATAAAAGCATATTTCTTGAAAGACCTCTTCTCTATTAGATCTTAAAAATGAGTATTCCTCCAATATTAGTAATTCGTTAATTCTAGTAAACAACGTTTCCTTATCCGGGACCATAGTTTTTTTCCAATTTCTAGCCAATAAGGATTTTGTTCCATTTAAAACGTACATTATAAGCTTAGCTTTTGTTTTACCAATATTCTTAATGGGTTTATTTAACAGAGCAGTATATATGTCTAGTTGGAAATCTTCCTTCCCACTTATCTTTCTTATGCAATTTAAAATTATTTCCCACACCTCTTTCAGTCTGGGGCACTCCCACCATATGTGTTGCATATTTCCTATATCCCCACAACCTCTCCAACAGTATTTGGAGGCGTTAGGGTATATGCTATGAAGTCTGACTGGCGTTAGATACCATCTAGTGAAAATTTTATAATTTAACTCTTGAATATCAGAGGAAGAAGAAGATTTAGCTATATTGACACACATAGACCTCCAGACTGAATTATCTATATAAGTCCCTGTCTCGGCCTCCCATTTTTGCATAAACCTATGTTTTGTAAAATCCTCCGATGTATTAAGAAGCTTATAACTAAATGATACCAAGCTTCTAAATGAGGATTCCTTGGAACAAATTTTCTCAAATGTGGTTAGTTGCCTAGTTAAATTTGCTTGTCCTGGGTGTAATGTCAAAAAATTCTGAAGCTGTAAGTACTTTAGCCAGTTACGATATATACCTCCTACCGAATCTACCAGCTCCTGTTGTGGTTTGAGCTTTCCATTGTTTAAAAAAAAATATAATGGCATGGATTGATGTGATTTTGATTGGTTAACCCAACTAGGTATATGTCCCCCCTGGAACTCTACATTGTTTGCAATTGGGAGTAGAGGTGATGGGACTGATGATATTGAGGGGCATTCTATTGTAATTTGTTCCCAGTTTGTAAATATATGCTTCAGCATTGGGAACTTCATAATGTTTTCTGGTCTGCCTTCTCTTGGGGTCCAAATTAATTTATACATTGGTAGAGATGATATTAATTTATTTTCTAGCTGTACCCAAGCTTTGTTCTTTTGATTGATATGCCAATCTAAGATCCTCTGGAGGATAATTGCTCTATGATAGTTTCTGATGTTTGGGACACCCAGTCCACCTTCATTCCTTGACCTATATAGGATAGAAGCTCTGATTCTTGGCTTGATTTTGTTCCAAATAAAGGAATTAATTATTTTCTGAAGTTTAATACAATAGGAGCATGGGATATCGATAGGGACGGTCTGAAAGATATATAAAATGCGAGGGAGCACATTCATTTTTACTATGTGTATTCTCCCTAGCCATGAAATCATTTTCAACCTCCAAGAGTCCAAATCCATTTGAAGTCTAGATATTAGATTGGCATAATTTTCTGTATACAACCGTGTATCATCCAGTGATAATTGTACCCCCAAATATTTTAAGGAGGTTTCTTTCCACCCATATGAACTGAATGCTTTACAATTAGTATATTCACTTGAGGGAATTGCATACTTAAGAGCATCTGATTTATTTTTATTAATAAGAAAATTTGAGTGAGTCCCAAATTCCTGCAATGTCAGCTCCAGCTTTTTAATAGACCTTACTGGATCCGTTATTGTTAAAAGCACATCATCAGCGTACAATGAGATCTTATATTCCTGGTCCCCTATTTTAATTCCTTTAATTTCTGCCTCTGCACGAATTTTAGCTGCTAATATTTCCATTGAGATAATGAATAACAGGGGAGACAGGGGGCAACCCTGCCTAGTACCATTTGTGATCATAAATGAGTCTGAAATTACTCCATTTATTTTAACTCTAGCTGCTGGTAATGTATATAAATGAAAAATACGCTGAATTATGCTTTCCCCAAAACCAAATTTTTTAAGTGATAATTGTAGGAAAAACCAGTCTAGCCGGTCAAAGGCCTTTTCTGCGTCTAACGATAATGCGGTCATAGGTATTTTGTTAATTTTTGCGTACTTTATTAGATATAAAGCCTTAATGGTATTGTCCCTTGCTTCTCTATTCGGGACAAAACCCACTTGATCTAAATTTATAATGTCCGGCAATATTCTATTTATTATATTTGCTAATAATTTAGCATATATTTTAACATCGTTATTCAGCAATGAAATAGGCCTATAACTTGCTGGAAGTACTGGGTCTTTACCTGGTTTATGTAAAACAATTATCTTTGCTTCTAACATCTCTTTTGCAAATAGAGGTTCTGTACTTGAAGAGTTAAAGAAAAGTAAAAGTTTTGGGGCTAAGTTCTCTATAAATGTTTTATAATAGTTTGAACTGAAACCATCTATTCCTGGGCTTTTTCCCGGGACCAATTTTTTAATAGTCTGTTTAATTTCCTGGAGCGAAAAAGGTTCTTCTAACATTTTTTTTTGAGGCTCGGTTATCATGGGGACTTTTGTCTCCTTTATATATTGGGCTTTATCAATTTGAGAGTTTTTTTGGTTATTATGTATGTCTAGGTTATATAGCTGTTGATAATAGTCCTGAAATACCTTAGCTATGTCCTGACTCCCTGTTTTATCTTTGCCTTGCCTATCTAATATTTTAGGTATATAAGTTTGTAGCGTTCTTTTTTTTAATGCTCGGGCTAGCAATCTCCCAGCCTTATTTCCGCCATTAAAAAACACTTTTTTAAGTTGTAAGGCTCTGCGTTGTACCCCCTTATTTAAGTAAATATTGAGATTTTCTCGCTCTCTTCTAAGGATGTCTGCCAATTGTTTGTTATATGGATCTTTCTTATGTTTGTGTTCTGCCTTGTTCAGTAGATCCAGCAAATGTATGTATTGTTCTCTAGCTTGTCTATTTACCCTAGATTTATGTTTTATAAGTTCCCCCCTTATTACAGCTTTATGTGCTGCCCACCACATACTTGGTGAGGTTTCCTCTATGACATTGATATCAAAATAAGATTCAATGGATTTTAGTATAGACTGTCTTATTAAGGGGTCCTTTAACAAATTATCATCTAACCGCCATTGATATGGTATTATTGGTTTTTGAGGCCACTTCAGACTTAAAGAGATGGGAGAATGATCTGACCAAGTAATATTATGTATTTTAACTTCTTGAACTAGTGAATAACTATTTTGATCAATCCAAAAATAGTCTATGCGTGAGTAAGACTTTTGGGGTGATGAATAAAAGGTAAAATCTCTAATGGTTGGGTGGAGTGTCCTCCATGTATCTAACAGGGAAAGAGACAGTAGACTTGTCTTAACTGCTTTAATTGTGTTTTTTGAGATATTGCTTCTAGATTTAGAACAGTCCATTACCGGTTCCATTGGGACATTAAAATCCCCACCAACCACCAGGGTACCTTTCTGTATATCTAATATCCGGTTACATACTTTCTTGAAGAATAGATTCTGGCCACTATTTGGTGCGTATATGTTTACTAAAGTGACTGGCCTGTTATATAACAGACCTACTAGACATAAGAATCTACCCTCTTCATCTTTACCCTGTTGGATAAGTTGAAATGGTATATCTCTATGAACCAGAATACAAACCCCATTTTTTTTTAATTTATTCGAACTCTGGTATACAGTTGGATAATTTTTATTAGTAAAATTAGGTTCTTTGTCTTTAATAAAGTGGGATTCTTGTATAAAAACAATATCACCCTTATCTTTATAAAAGCTGTGTAAAGCCTTATTACGTTTTTGTGGATTATTAAGGCCCTTGGCGTTTTGGGATAATAAGTGTACTTCTCTTTTATCTGCTTTCATTTTTTTTTTTTAAAAGACTACCTGGAGCTCTGGTAGCATAAGTAACCATGAAAAAGGTCCCAAGGGAGGGGGGAGGAGAAAGGGAAGAGAGAGAGGAGAGAGAAAAAAAAAAAAAAAAAAAAAGGAAGAAAGAAGGGAACACACCCACAACATACACCATACATATCCCATCCATAACCCTAAATTAGGGAAAATTGAACCTACTGATGTAATTTTTCCCCTCCTGTGACGTTAATATAGCAATTTAAAGCAACAAAATATTCTTATTACCCCATCCCTATGCTAACCTGACGAAGGTACAGATACCTAATTTAAAAAAGAGAGAGACATACCCTCCATCCATGAAGGGAAAGATAACCTCTTAAAAGCCCAATGCTTAAGGACCTTTCTTTCTCCCCTTGTGCCACAGCAGCACAGGGAAGAAAAGAATACAAAATACTTATAAATGCATAACAAAAATACATACTAACTAAGCATAGTGCGCACGGTATCTGATAACCTCTAAAAAGAGGAAGAGAAAAAAAAAACAAAAAAAAAAAACACACCCCACCCTGCTAAACACCCCGCTGTACAAGTGCTTTAAACCAACATGCAATATGTGAAAAAATATATAAAACTGTGAGAAAAAAAAAAAAAAAAAAAAAAAACCCCTTGAGAACTCTGTGCATATGGACCTTTCTTTAACCCCTTGTGTCTGAACAACACAGGGAAGAAAGGAATACAAAACACTTATAAATACGTATATAACAAAAATACATGCTATCTAAGCATAGTGCACATAAGATGTGATGACTCCTTAAAAAAAAAAAAAAAAGGGAAAAAAAAAAAAAAAAAAAAACCCCTACTATCCACCCTTAGTGCATACAATATATAAACCTTCTCCCTTTTTTTTTTTTTAACTCCTTGTCTAAACAACACAGAGAAGAAAGGAATAAAAATTACTTATAAGTGCTTACATAACAAAAATACATACTATCTAAGAATAGTGCACATAAAATATGATGACAACCCAAAAAAAAAAAAAAAAAAAAAAAACCCCTTGAGAACCCTGTGCATATGGACCTTTCTTTAACCCCTTGTGTCTGAACAACACAGGGAGGAAAGGAATACAAGACACTTATAAATACGTATATAACAAAAATACATGCTATCTAAGCATAGTGCACATAAGATGTAATGACTCCTTAAAAAAAAAAAACCCCTACTATCCACCCTTAGTGCATACAATATATAAACCTTCTCCCTTTTTTTTTTTTTAACTCCTTGTCTAAACAACACAGAGAAGAAAGGAATAAAAATTACTTATAAGTGCTTACATAACAAAAATACATACTATCTAAGAATAGTGCACATAAAATATGATGACAACCCAAAAAAAAAAAAAAAAAACCCCTTGAGAACCCTGTGCATATGGACCTTTCTTTAACCCCTTGTGTCTGAACAACACAGGGAGGAAAGGAATACAAGACACTTATAAATACGTATATAACAAAAATACATGCTATCTAAGCATAGTGCACATAAGATGTAATGACTCCTTAAAAAAAAAAAAACCCTACTATCCACCCTTAGTGCATACAATATATAAACCTTCTCCTTCTTTTTTTTTTTCTTTCCTTTAACTCCTTGTCTAAACAACACAGAGAAGAAAGGAATAAAAATTACTTATAAGTGCTTACATAACAAAAATACATACTATCTAAGAATAGTGCACATAAAATATGATGACAACCCCAAAAAAAAAAAAAAACACAAAATACAATCTTCCTCCTTACTTAACAAATTTCTTGAATCTCCAATTATTTTATCTTAATCTTATACTAGCTCTATAATGATGCTGTCTAACCCGTTAACCCTTAGCTAATAGGATTTGGGCTATAATCTGTGCTGCTTTTAGGAATTGTCTCTGGGCCCTTATTGTACATCCCTTGCTGTTTATTCCTCTTCGGGACTTTTGTCCATTGTGACCCCCATGCCCCCTTTTGATTAGATGGGTGGTCGTTCTTCCCTCTCCCTTGGTTATTTGATAAGTCCTGTGTCGGGGTACTGATACCCAGATTGGCACAGAAAGTTCCTAGCTCTTGTAAGGAGTGTAGGGTTGCAGTCTTTCCCTCCGCTGTAGCTCTTAATCCGAAGGGAAATTCCCATCTGTATGGGATATTTAAATTATTAAGATGCAGGGTGAGGAATTTAACTTCTCTTCTTTTTTGTAATGTTCTTGGACATATATCGGTGTAAATTTGAATATGCTGGCCTTCATGCATAATATTTTGTTGTTGTCTTGCTGCTTGTGTAATGGCCTCCTTATCTTTGAAGTGTGCAAATTTAATTATGACATCTCTGGGGGGGTCACCTTTCTTTGGCCTAGGTTTTAGAGCTCTATGGCATCTTTCCAAAGTGTTCGATGTATATGATTTATCTTTTGTTAATGTATTAAAGAATTGTAAAAGGAATTTTTCCAGATCTGTAGATAGTATGTCCTCTGTAATCCCCTTTATTCGTAAGTTAGACCTCCTCTGCCTGTTCTCTAAATCCTCTAACTGATTTTGTAGTGACAGTATGATATCTCCTTGCTGACACAACTGCTGTTCCATGTTGTCTGTATGTTTGACCCATGTATCCCTTTCTTCTTCCAGTTGGGCCACTCTATTTCCAATCTCTCCGATATCTTTTTTAATTTCAGAAAACTCATTTTTAATACAGAGTTTCACCTGACTTATTTCTTCAAGCAAAGTTTGAATGTCTGCTTTCGTGGGTAGGCCCTTTAGATCAGCTTTTGTTAGAGGAGATGTTTTAGGATCAGGAGTATTAGGTATTTTATTAGGTGAGGTGGGTTCTGGGGATTGATTTAATAAAGAGGATTCTGTGGTTTTAAAGTAAGAGTCTACTTTTGGTGCTTGTGAAAAATTAGATTTACCACTTTTATCTTGTTTGGTCTGTTTTTTAGTAGTCATTTTTAAACCTCCTCTGCCCTAGGCAAAGATACAGTTTGTAACTGAGGTTTTTATTCCTCTTACGAATATAAGTAGTTTAAGTAGGATCCTCTTTAAATTAGCAGAGAGGTTTCTGGGCCGCTTATTGTTATTTTTTCCCCCTTTCTCTTTTTTTCCCTTCCTTTTTTCCTTTTTGATTTTATCAAAGGGGGTCAAAATCCTTTTTTTCTTTTTTTTTTTTTTTTTTTTCCTCCTCCTTCCTCCCCTCTCCTCCTCTCTCCTTGCCTACCTCCTCCCCACACTCCTTATAATTTTAAACAGCAACCCTTATTTACTGTCTTTTTTTTTTCCTGTGGCCCATTATTAACAAATCCTTGTGTTAAAAGAAATAGGAAATGTTACCTTTTGCAGGTCCCACAGTCCTTCTGGATTGATTTGCCACTTTGCAGCACTGTGATTCTGAGGCCGTAGGGTGCCCTCTTCGTGCTTTAGTGAAGGCAGTTACAGTCCACTCTAAGCCTGGGGGGGAAAAGAGAGTCCACCACTTATCCTGGGGTTCCAGCTCTTGCTGTGGTCTGATGAGTTTTTATCCCAGCATTTCTATTGTCTATCTGGCCGGAGCGCAACTGAAGGCACACCTAATATCAGAAAGACAAGCTGTGGTCTATGCTCCAGCGCCGTACTTAGCTCTAATCCCGTATTCCTTCTACGGCTTGTTTAACCCAGCAGGTGACTGGGCTCTGACACGTCCGGTCTGTCTTCCACGGGTGCTGGTGCTGTCCTGAAACTTAATCTTTTCTTGCTAGGTGTGCCGCACAATGCTTACACTGTACGCGATGATTCTCTCCTCCTCAGTGACCGCTGAGACTGGGCTAAGCTGTGGATCCAGCCTGAACAGTCCGCCCCACAGCATAAGCCTCTGTAATAGATTACTTGCGCTCCAACCTCCTACATCTGCTGTCTGTAGCGTCTCACACAGAATGGAAAACTTGAGCCCGCTTACACAGGTGCACGATGACTCTCTCCTCCTCCGTGTCCGCTGAGACTGGGCTATGCTGTAGATCCAGCCTAAACAAACCGCCCCTCAGCGTAAGCCAGTGTGTTAGTTTACTTGCACTCCAACCGCCTTCATCTGCTGTCTGTAGCGTCACACACCGAATAGAAAGCTTGAGCCCGCTTACACAGGTGCATGTTTTTACCTGAACGCAGGTAAATTTCAATTAGATGTTATTTTCAATATATAGAGCATGTTTCTTATGCAGCATTGCAGACAGTTCTTTTACAAGCATGTATTATTTGAAAAGTCCTTTAAGCATTATATTGTATATGGGGTATTATAAACCATAAAGCTACATTATCGCCACATTAGAGACGGTTCAGCAGGAGCTCTGCATGCGTGCGGCCATTCTCCACCACGGCCGGCTCCTCCCCCGGTGACCCAGTCTGCTTTTTTTGTGTCAGGCTCACAGCGTATACTGTGCCCACTTGCCCAGTGGCACCACTCATATCTTGTTTAATAGTAGTATAAGTGTACATTTAAAAAAAAAAAAAACTTTTTGGACTGTGAAACATCAGTCTGCTTTTTTGTGTCAGACTCACAGCGTATACTGTGCCCACTTGCCAAGTGGCACCACTCATATCTGGTTTAATAGTAGTGTAAGTGTACATTTAAAAAAAAAAAAAACTTTTTGGACTGTGAAACATCAGTCTGCTTTTTTGTGTCAGACTCACAGCGTATACTGTGCCCACTTGCCCAGTGGCACCACTCATATCTTGTTTAATAGTAGTGTAAGTGTACATTTAAAAAAAAAACAAAACTTTTTTGACTGTGAAACATCAGTCTGCTTGTGTAATCTAATTGCAGTTGCCTGCCTGCCAGCGTGTGTGCCAGGCTCACAGCGTATACTGTGCCCACTTGCCCAGTGCCACCACTCATATCTTGTTTAATAGTAGTGTAAGTGTACATTTTTAAAAAAAAAAAACTTTTTGGACTGTGAAACATCAGTCTGCTTTTTTGTGTCAGGCTCACAGCGTATACTGTGCCCACTTGCCCAGTGGCACCACTCATATCTTGTTTAATAGTAGTGTAAGTGTACATTTAAAAAAAAAAAAACTTTTTGGACTGTGAAACATCAGTCTGCTTTTTTGTGTCAGGCTCACAGCGTATACTGTGCCTACTGGCCCAGTGGCACCACTCATATCTTGTTTAATAGTAGTGTAAGTGTACATTTAAAAAAAACAACAACTTTTTGGACTGTGAAACATCAGTCTGCTTTTTTGTGTCAGGCTCAAAGCGTATATTGTGCCCACTTGCCCAGTGGCACCACTCATATCTTGTTAAATAGTAGTGTAAGTGTACATTTTTTAAAAAAAACTTTTTGGACTGTGAAACATCAGTCTGCTTTTTTGTGTCAGGCTCACAGCATATACTGTGCCCACTTGCCCAGTGCCACCACTCATATCTTGTTTAATAGTAGTGTAAGTGTACATTTAAAAAAAAAAAAACTTTTTGGACTGTGAAACATCAGTCTGCTTTTTTGTGTCAGGCTCACAGCGTATCCTGTGCCCACTTGCCAGTGCCACCACTCATATCTTGTTTAATAGTAGTGTAAGTGTACATTTAAAAAAATACAAACTTTTTGGACTGGGAAACATCAGTCTGCTTTTTTGTTTCAGGCTCACAGCGTATACTGTGCCCACTTGCCCAGTGCCACCACTCATATCTTGTTTAATAGTAGTGTAAGTGTACATTTAAAAAAAAAAAAACTTTTTGGACTGTGAAACATCAGTCTGCTTTTTTGTGTCAGGCTCACAGCGTATCCTGTGCCCACTTGCCAGTGCCACCACTCATATCTTGTTTAATAGTAGTGTAAGTGTACATTTAAAAAAATACAAACTTTTTGGACTGTGAAACATCAGTCTGCTTTTTTGTGTCAGGCTCACAGCGTATACTGTGCCCACTTACCCAGTGGCACCACTCATATCTTGTTTAATAGTAGTGTAAGTGTAAATTTTAAAAAATACAAACTTTTTGGACTGTGAAACATCAGTCTTCTTTTTTGTGTCAAGCTCACAGCGTATACTGTGCCCACTTGCCAGTGCCACCACTCATATCTCGTTTAATAGTAGTGTAAGTGTACATTTAAAAAAATACAAACTTTTTGGACTGTGAAACATCAGTCTGCTTTTTTGTGTCAGGCTCACAGCGTATACTGTGCCCACTTGCCCAGTGCCACCACTCATATCTTGTTTAATAGTAGTGTAAGTGTACATTTAAAAAAATACAAACTTTTTGGACTGTGAAACATCAGTCTGCTTTTTTGTGTCAGGCTCACAGCGTATACTGTGCCCACTTGCCCAGTGGCACCACTCATATCTTGTTTAATAGTAGTGTAAGTGTACATTTAAAAAAAAAAAACTTTTTGGACTGTGAAACATCAGTCTGCTTTTTTGTGTCAGGCTCACAGCGTATACTGTGCCCACTTGCCCAGTGGCACCACTCATATCTTGTTTAATAGTAGTGTAGGTGTACATTTAAAAAAAAAAAAACTTTTTGGACTGTGAAACATCAGTCTGCTTTTTTGTGTCAGGCTCACAGCGTCTATTGTGCCCACTTGCCCAGTGGCACCACTCATATCTTGTTAAATAGTAGTGTAAGTGTATATTTAAAAAAAAAAACTTTTTGGACTGTGAAACATCAGTATGTTTTTTTGTGTCAGGCTCACAGCGTATACTGTGCCCACTTGCCCAGTGCCACCACTCATATCTTGTTTAATAGTAGTGTAAGTGTAAATTTAAAAAAATAAAAACTTTTTGGACTGTGAAACATCAGTCTGCTTTTTTGTGTCAGGCTCAGAGCGTATACTGTGCCCACTTGCCCAGTGGCACCACTCATATCTTGTTTAATAGTAGTGTAAGTGTACATTTAAAAAAATACAAAATTTTTGGACTGTGAAACATCAGTCTGCTTTTTTGTGTCAGGCTCACAGCGTATACTGTGCCCACTTGCCCAGTGCCACCACTCATATCTTGTTTAATAGTAGTGTAAGTGTAAATTTAAAAAAATAAAAACTTTTTGGACTGTGAAACATCAGTCTGCTTTTTTGTGTCAGACTCACAGCGTATACTGTGCCCACTTGCCCAGTGGCACCACTCATATCTTGTTTAATAGTAGTGTAAGTGTATATTTAAAAAAATACAAACTTTTTGGGCTGTGAAACATCAGTCTGCTTTTTTGTGTCAGGCTCACAGCGTATACTGTGCCCACTTGCCCAGTGCCACCACTCATATCTTTTTTAATAGTAGTTTAAGTGTACATTTAAAAAAAAAAAAAATTTTGGACTGTGAAACATCAGTCTGCTTTTTTGTGTCAGGCTCACAGCGTATACTGTGCCCACTTGCCCAGTGCCACCACTCATATCTTGTTTAATAGTAGTGTAAGTGTACATTTAAAAAAATACAAACTTTTTGGACTGTGAAACATCAGTCTGCTTTTTTGTGTCAGGCTCACAGCGTATACTGTGCCCACTTGCCCAGTGGCACCACTCATATCTTGTTTAATAGTAGTGTAAGTGTACATTTAAAAAAAACAAAAAACTTTTTGGACTGTGAAACATCAGTCTGCTTTTTTTGTGTAAGGCTCGCAGCATATACTGTGCACACTTGCCCAGTGGCACCACTCATATCTTGTTTAATAGTAGTGTAAGTGTACATTCAAAAAAAAAATTGCAGGCAGAGGCAAGCCACCCCGCAGGTGCCGTCGTGGTCGTGGTGCTGTGATTCCCTTTGGCCCTAGAATAATGCCCAGTGTTCAGAGGCGACGTACCATGAACTCGAAAAGTTCTGAGGACATAGTTGACTTTTTAACACAGAACACCCAATCTTCTATAGCTTCCGCTCCGAACCTTGACGCACCATCCTCCTCCAGCTTATCTTCGGGCACCTCTCAAGATACCACTTGCCCGCCTGCCACCACCACCAACACTAGCACCACAGCCGCTTCACTTGATCTGTCAGAGGAGTTATTTACACATCAGTTGGAAGAAATGAGTGATGTGCAACAATCATTGACAGAGGATGTAGATAACAGTGATATGTCTCAGTCAGGCAGCATTACAGACATGGACGTATGGTGTGATGATGATGATGATGTTGTACCCGCTACTGCTTCTTTTGTTGATTTGTCAGATACAAGTGAAGCGGTTGATGATGACGATGCGTCCGTGGATGTCACGTGGGTGCCCTCTAGAAGAGAAGAAGAACAGGGGGAAAGTTCAGATGGGGAGACAGAAAGGAGGAGGAGGAGACGAGTTGGAAGCAGGGGGAGGTCGTCGCAAGGAGCTAGTGGCACAGTCAGACAGCATGCATCGGCACCCGGGGTCAGCCAGACAGCACGCCAATCAACGCATGCTGTTGCCACCACCAGAATGCCGTCATCGCAGAGCTCAGCAGTGTGGCATTTTTTTTGGGTGTCTGCCTCTGACAACAGCGATGCCATTTGCAACCTGTGCCAAAAGAAACTGAGTCATGGGAAGTGCAACACCCACCTAGGTATAACTGCTTTGCGAAGGCACATGATCGCACATCACAAACGCCTATGGGATCAACACATGAGTAGAAGCAGCACACAAACTCAAAGCCGCCATCCTCCTCCTGGTACAGCATCTTCAGCCACGTCAACCACTGCTGTCCTCCTTGCCCCCTCTCAACCATCCGCCACTCTGTCTCTCTTCCGGAGCAGTTCCTGCTCATCTGCCACACAGTCAGGTGTCTAACAAGGACATGTTTGAGCGTAAGAAGCCAATGTCACAAAGTCACCCCCTTGCCCGGCATCTGACAGCTGGCTTGTCTGAACTCTTAGCCCGCCAGCTTTTACCATACAAGCTGGGGGAGTCTGAGGCGTTCAAAAATTTTTTATCTATTGGGACACCGCAGTGGAAGGTACCCGGCCGAAATTTCTTTTCACAAAAGGCAATCCCCAACCTGTACTCGATCGTGCGAAAGGAAGTAATGGCATGTCTGGCACACAGTGTTGGGGCAAGGGTCCATCTGACCACTGATAGCTGGTCTGCAAAGCATGGTCAGGGCAGGTATATCACCTACACTGCGCATTGGGTAAACCTGCTGACGGCTGCCAAGCATGGAATGCGTGGCTCTGCAGAGGAGTTGGTGACATCGCCACGACTTGCAGGCAGGCCTGCTGCCACCTCCTCTACTCCTCCTACTCCATCCTCTTCCATAACCTCCTCGGTTGAGTCCTCTTCTGCTGCTGCGTCTTGCTCCACATCAACGGCACCCCCCAGCTCCCCAGGTACTATTCCACATCCCGGATATGGAAGTGTCACGCCGTCTTGGGGTTTACTTGCCTGAAAGCAGAGAGTCACACTGGACCAGTACTCCTGTCCGCCCTGAACGCACAGGTGGATCAGTGGCTGACTCCGCACCAACTGGAGATCGGCAAAGTGGTTTCTGACAACGGAAGTAATTTGGTGGCGGCATTGAAATTGGGCAAGTTGACACATGTGCCGTGCATGGCACATGTGTGTAATCTGATCGTACAATGCTTTGTGCATAAGTACCCAGGCTTACAGGACGTCCTGAAGCAGGCCAGGAAGGTGTGTGGCCATTTCAGGCGTTCCTACACGGCCATGGCGCACTTTTCAGATATAGAAAAAAGAACACTGAACTATTTCCCAAAATGAATACACTGTATCTGTGTCAGACACAGGCTTGAGGGAATGAATGATGTGTTTGGATTTTCTAAACCAGGGCAGCTGTATTCATTCAGAGGTAAGACAGGTATAGTAAATGTGTACAAAAATGTGTAAAGTTCCAATAAATCCTGTGACCCCTATTTTTTCACAGCCCCTGTTATTTATCAGACAGTGCAGAAAAATCCCACTGTATAGATGTGTGGTGGTGATTTTTATATTGGAAGTCCAAACAAACACATCAAAATACAAGTAACTCACTCACCCTTCTTCTTTCGTATAAGAGCCGGGTTGTTTAGCCTTCAAATGTCACTGGGATATAGCGTTGCTGTAAGTCACAGCATAGTTGGAAATACCTTCTGTAATATATACGATGTATGGTGCATCCAGTGAGAGAGAGTACTTGTAAAGCTGCTGGGAGCGGTTTGAAGCCTGGGCAAACCGCCAAAAAATGATACAATCAAAATACTTCCACACAGGTGAAAAGGTTCCAGCAGTAAATGGATCGAGATAGAAAGTTTAAAAATGTATCCTTTATTAGTATCCATGTACTGTGTAGATTTCACAGAAAAAACTTACAATATCACAGCCAGTAAGCTAGTCAGCCCAAAAGCTCTATATCTAACAGACCAACATGTTTCGTGCTGGTACAGCACTTCATCAGGGATAGTAAAGGGTTAACTGTTCACCTGTTAAATGCATATCCGGTCCAATCAAAACTCAGCAGCTTTGCTCTGTCCAATAAGGAACAAGATACTGAATTCAAATTGTGTGTCATGCAATGCTTCGTTTGCATGTTTAGCTTGGACCAAAGTTGCAGCAACAGGTGTTCAATATAAGACTAATCATTAGTTGTACATACATAAAAAATAACAGAAGATATAGAGCTCAATGATGTAAATAAGTTCTCAATGGGAATGAAATTAAAAACAGCACGATTGAATATCCACATGGAATTAAAAGCACCTTAGTATTGCAGCCGACATATGCTGCGCTATAGCAGCAAACAAACTTAACTATACATTTGTATACAAAATATGAATGCAACAATTTATGTTATATTATATTATGTATCAGCTAAGTAGCTGAAAGGTATCAATTTAATATAGTGGTAGATACATAAACAGCCTTACATGGGTATGTAGAATATACTATAAACTATAAACCTGCAGAGTTAAGTCTTTTAAGGAAGTATCCAAATTATTTTTTGTATTTTTATTTTTTAGCTTCTAGTTATCCTTATTAGTCTGATCTGTAGAGGGACCTAATCCGTTGTACATTAAGCGAGCTAGGTGCATGTATATGCATGTATCTTTTAAAGAAGTATACTAGATATTATTCAACTTCTAGCTATCCTTATTGATCTGACCTGTGAAGGGATATAATCCGTTATGTACAAAAAAAGCTAAATGCAGCTAAGTTGTTAGAATAGAATCCCTAGAGTGTTAATAAGTTTGACAATTTTATTTTGTTTCTACATTGAAATCCCTATTGGCAGCAAGATGCTTGTTAACTATATATCTGCTGGAAGGAACTAAAAAAGTGTCATTTCATATTTTTATCGTTAAACAACTATTTAGACCGAGAGGAAAAGTCAATTTTATATATATTATTCTTGTTAATATCCATAGTAATGTGTATTCTATCTTATATATTTCCATGATGGAGATAAAAAAAGGAAACAAAAGAAACAAGTGAACTTAAAATCTTATAATTAAAAAAGGTGAGAAAAAAGTGAAAAAATATTTCCATTGTAATAAAATGGAAATTTAGTGATAAAGATGATGACACCTTTATGTGTCATTGTCGGATCTTAACTGTGTAGATCCTGAGTGGGCCCCATATTTTTGACGAGTGAATTTAATTTAAACCAACTAAACTTGTGAAAAACCTGAAATAATTGTGTAAAGGTTGTGATAGTTGTTTATCCTATGAATAATTTTAAATCTGATTTTTCATTAATACCTATTGGAGCTCCTGTTTGTAATCTGAATATCCAAAAGGTTTCACTTTTATTTAGTTTATCATGTCTATTTCCTCCAGTGTTTGATTTGGGAACATAATCAATAGCCTTGAATGAGAAGTATTTATGTGGTTTTTCACAATGTGACCTAAAATGCTTGGCCACCGGAGTCTTAGGCTCCTTATCTGATAAAGATAAAAGATGCTCCCTTATTCGGTCTTTGAGCATACGAGAGGTACGGCCTGTATATTGTTTCTTACATAGTTTACAGGTGATTAAGTATACCACAAAGATCGAATTACATGTCAAATTGTGTTTTAATTTAAATGTTTCACCAGTATGATGTGATGAGAACGAAGAATCGACTTCAGCGTATTCACATGATTTACATGGAGTGGTGCCACATTTAAAAAAAACCCAATTTTGGTTCTAACCAGGTTCTCTGGACATGGTTGATTTTTTTGTCAAAGTGTCTTTTTAAGTTATTGCCAATATTCCTCGCCTTCCTAGATACAAATTTTATGTTGTTTAAAATGTTACTATCAAGAAGTTTGTCTTTTTCTAATATAACTAGATTTTTCTTTATCACTGCACAAATTTGTTGGTATTGGCTGCTATATTTAGTTGAAAAGACTACACTTGAACCTGAGTAATCATTTTTTTGTGTTATCTTATCTGTTAGTAGTTCATGTCTGTCCATGGATAGGACTTCATTTGATATATTCATCAATATATTCTTTTTATAACCTCTGGCTGATAATCTTTGCGTGAGGTCTTCAGCCTGTTGTTTGTACTGTATTGTATTGGTACAATTCCTACGAAGGCGCATGTACTGGCCCTTAGGGATTCCTCTTTTTAGATGTTCGGGATGATGTGAATTTGCCCTGAGAATAGTATTCCCTGCTATGGGCTTTCGATAAGTTTCGGTCTCTATTTTATTGTCATGGACTTTAAGCAGAACATCCAAAAAAGCTAATTGAGTATTGGAACTACTGTGTGTGAATTTTAAATTCATGTTGTTATAATTTATATATTCCAGAAAACCTTGTAATTGTGTATCTGTGCCTCTCCAGATGACCAACAGGTCATCTATATACCTGAAGTATGCTTTTATGCAAGACTTAAAGGGATTTGTATCAGTATAGATTTTAATTATTTCGAAAAAACTTAGGTATAGATTTGCATACGAGGGGGCAAATTTTGCCCCCATCGCAGTACCACATTTTTGCAAATAATATTGTCCCAAAAACAAAAAATAATTATGGGTTAGAAGATAACCTACTGTCTCTATGAGAAATTCAATATAATCCAAATCATAATTGGTGTGTCTTCTCAGCATGTGATGAAGTGCATAACACCCTTGATTGTGGGGGATGCAGGAATACAGAGAAGAGACATCAATAGAAACGAGAGTGCAATTGTCATCCAATACAACCTGGTCAAGCATGTTCAGGAGATGTTTAGTGTCCCTTACGTGACCTGGTGTGGAGCTAACAATGGGCTGTAAATGTTCATCTATAAAGGCACCCAATTTCTCCCCTAGTGTGCCAATACCAGAAATGATAGGCCTACCAGGGGGAAAATTGGGATCCTTATGTATTTTAGGTATGTGTTTGAAAACTGAAATCTGTGGATGTGTTACTTTAAGTTTATCTGCTGTCATTTTCGTTATGAAGCCTCTGTGTACAGATTGGTTTAAAAATGTATCAAAATCTTGTTGAAACTTTATAGTAGGGTTAAAACTAAGCCTGCTATAAGTATCCACATCATCAAGTTGTCTTATGGCTTCCTTGATGTAGCAATCTCTATTTTGAACTACAACTGAGCCTCCTTTGTCTGAGCTGGTGATGACTAGATTATCATTATTTCTTAGCTTGTTCAAAGCCATTCTTTCTAGTTTACTGAGGTTATCACCTTTTATTTTCTTTCTTTCCTTATTTGTATGTGTGTTCTGATGTAGCTCAGTTAGTTCTTTTTCTACTATAGTGTGAAATGCTTCTATTAGGTCACCTCTCATTTGGATGGGATAAAACTTTTCATTTTTTGTTTTTACTTTGACAGATGGTATGATGTGTGCACTGGTGTCATATCTAGAGCTTTCGCTATTAAGGCTCAATAGATCAATAAGACTACATTGTTCTTCAAAATTAGAGATGCTATTAAAATTAGTTAGATGTATTTCAGGGTCTGTGGTGTCATTAGTATCACATTCAAACTCATTTTGTGTGCCTGTATTGAAGTGCCTCTTTAAAGTAAGGTTTCGTATAAACTTATTTACATCTATTAAAGTTTCAAATAATGAAAAATCAGTAGTTGGTGCAAATGTTAAACCCTTTGATAGAACTTTTGTTTCTACATTTGACAAATTGACATCTGAAAGGTTAATCACATTAATTTCATTATTTCTATTAGGACCACATTCTGATTTCTCATCGGTAATAAAGTCCTTATTTGTGTTCGTTAGTTTTTTCGTGTTGTGCCTCCTCTTCTTCTGCTGGGGTACCTCACTGGCAGTCCTCTTTCTCCTTCCTCGTTTTTTGACTGCCTTTTCTGGCTTACTTCTTTCATTTTATTTGATGTGTTAGTAGCCGTTATCTCAGGAACTGCAATGGGACTGCTGCCATCTTTAGGGCGAACACTGTTATCAGATGAAGTTTCTGCCCTGGGTGTTGATGCTCTTGGGCTTTCCACAGATGAAGTTTCAAAGCTAGAAAAAGTGACTTTTTTATTTGTTTGCCCTCTGTTGTTACTGTTGTTATGACCTCTCCTGTTTTTCGATTTATTAGAGTTCTTTTGTATGGTAGTCCAATTATAGACCACGTCAAGGTCATAATCTTTGCAGTCACGATGATATTTTTTAGCTTTGCGATCTGATAATTCCTCATTAAGTTTCCTCAAGGTTTCAGTTAATTGATTATTGTAACTTTCATATTTTGGATCAGAGACAAAAACAGAGATGCTATTTTTAACTGTCTTTAATTCTTCCAGGACCTCGCCGTGATCTTCTTTTTTGCTATTAAGCAATTGTTTCATCAAAATTAGGGAGCATTGGGTTAAGGTGTTGTTCCATTCCGTCATAAAACCTTTTTTCTGTGTTGCATAGGCTGGATATTTTTTCATCCTTAGCCCTCTTGGGATTTTGTTCTCTTCGATATAGATTTGTAGAAATTCAATCTCCCACCACAGTTTTAATTCTTTTACTTCCAATTGTTCCCTCTTTGAAAACAAACTTGCCAGGTCCAATTCATTAAGATCAGTAATGGGCTGACTCCTGATTAGAGATTGCAGTTTTGCTTTTCTGGCTGTGACATTCTCGATATCCATTATTATAGTTCAAACAGGCAGACAGTAAAAATATAGAAAAAAGAACACTGAACTATTTCCCAAAATGAATACACTGTATCTGTGTCAGACACAGGCTTGAGGGAATGAATGATGTGTTTGGATTTTCTAAACCAGGGCAGCTGTATTCATTCAGAGGTAAGACAGGTATAGTAAATGTGTACAAAAATGTGTAAAGTTCCAATAAATCCTGTGACCCCTATTTTTTCACAGCCCCTGTTATTTATCAGACAGTGCAGAAAAATCCCACTGTATAGATGTGTGGTGGTGATTTTTATATTGGAAGTCCAAACAAACACATCAAAATACAAGTAACTCACTCACCCTTCTTCTTTCGTATAAGAGCCGGGTTGTTTAGCCTTCAAATGTCACTGGGATATAGCGTTGCTGTAAGTCACAGCATAGTTGGAAATACCTTCTGTAATATATACGATGTATGGTGCATCCAGTGAGAGAGAGTACTTGTAAAGCTGCTGGGAGCGGTTTGAAGCCACCAAAAAATGATACAATCAAAATATTTCCACACAGGTGAAAAGGTTCCAGCAGTAAATGGATCGAGATAGAAAGTTTAAAAATGTATCCTTTATTAGTATCCGTAAAAAGTGTACTGTGTAGATTTCACAGAAAAAACTTACAATATCACAGCCAGTAAGCTAGTCAGCCCAAAAGCTCTATATCTAACAGACCAACATGTTTACTGGCTGTGATATTGTAAGTTTTACTGGCTGTGATATTGTAAGTTTTTTGTGTGAAATCTACACAGTACACTTTTTACGGATACTAATAAAGGATACATTTTTAAACTTTCTATCTCGATCCATTTACTGCTGGAACCTTTTCACCTGTGTGGAAGTATTTTGATTGTAGCACTTTTCAGATATCCAGCGGCGAAACAACATGCCAGTGAGGCGCTTGATTTGCGACAGCCCGACACGTTGGAATTCAACACTCCTAATGTTCGACCGCCTGCTCCAACAAGAAAAAGCCGTTAACGAGTATTTGTATGACCGGGGTGCTAGGACAGCCTCTGCGGAGCTGGGATTTTTTTTGCCACGTTACTGGACGCTCATGCGCAATGCCTGTAAGCTCATGCGTCCTTTTGAGGAGGTGACAAACCTAGTCAGTCGCACCGAAGGCACCATCAGCTACATCATACCATTTGTTTTCTTCCTGGAGCATGCCCTGCGAAGAGTGCTGGATCAGGCCGTAGATGAGCGCGAAGAGGAAGAGGAAGAGTTGTGGTCACCATCACCACCAGAAACAGCCTTTTCAGCATTGCTTGCTGGACCAGCGGCAACGCTGGAAGAGGATTGTGAGGAAGATGAGTCAGAGGAGGAATGTGGCTTTGAGGAGGAGGAGGAGGAGGAGGAAGACCAACCACAACAGGCATCCCAGGGTGCTCGTTGTCACCTATCTAGTACCCGTGGTGTTGTACGTGGCTGGGGGGAAGAAGATACCTTCAGTGAGATCACTGAGGATGAGGAACAGGACATGAGTAGCTCGGCATCCAACCTTGTGCAAATGGGGTCTTTCATGCTGTCGTGCCTGTTGAGGGACCATCGTATAAAAAAGCTGAAGGAGAACGACCTGTACTGGGTGTCCACCGGCATATGCATAAAGTGCCTGAAATGTTACCGAATTACCGCAAGTCGGAAAGGATGCAGCAGTTCCAAAATAAATTAAAAAGTATGCTTTACACAGCGTATAAGGGTGATGTCACAGCACAACGGGAATCTAACAGGGGAAGAGGTGAAAGTAATCCTCTGACTCCCACGACCACGCCGGCAAGGACAGGATGCTTTACAGACGTGTTGTTGATGGAGGACATGCAGAGCTTTTTAAGTCCTATGCATCGCCACAGCCCTTCGGGGTCCACCCTCAGAGAATGACTCGACCGACAGGTAGCAGACTACCTCGCCTTAACTGCAGATCTCGACACTCTGAGGAGCAATGAACCCCTTGACTACTGGGTGTGCAGGCTTGACTTGTGGCCTGAGCTATCCCAATTTGCGATAGAACTTCTGGCCTGCCCCGCTTCAAGTGTCCTGTCAGAAAGGACCTTCAGTGCAGCAGGAGGTATTGTCACTGAGAAGAGAAGTCGCCTAGGTCAAAAAAGTCTAGATTACCTCACCTTTATTAAGATGAATGAGGGATGGATCCCGAAGGGACTGACATTGGGCGATACATTCGAGTAAAAAAGGCCTGATGAGATGAGCTGCCTTGGGCTAAAAATGGTCCACACGCTGCTGTATTTTATCTTCGAATGCCGGATGACTTGCGTGACTTGCCCGCCACCAACTAGGGTTCAAGCCGTAATGTTTTAGGGCACTTTCTGCCTGGGAAACAAACATCAATTTTTCTGGACGCTGCTACAGCAGCGGCTGCAACAATACCTAATTTTTCAGGCATGTGTACATGCCAAATTTTTCTGGCCTCTGGTGCTGCACTGTGGCTTCAAAAACCAAACCAAAAAAAAGGCACGTAACAGGGATTAAACTGATAGGAATAGTACTACTTAACACACCACTCCTATCTGGTGGCACATTAGATTGCACGCGCAGTGCACCAAATTTAAAGTAGGAGGACCGACCAAGCATCTTTTTCCATCTCCCGGTTCCTAAAATCCATGCCATATACACGTCCCCTGATAGGGGACGTAACAGGTATTAAACTGATAAGAATAGTACTACTTAACACACCACTCATATCTGGTGGCACAGTAGATTGCACGCGCAGTGCCCCAAATTTAAAGTAGGAGGACCGACCAAGCATCTTTTTCCATCTCCCGGTTCCTAAAATCCATGCCATATACACGTCCCCTGATAGGGGAAGTAACATGGATTAAACTGATAAGAATAGTACTACTTAACACACCACTCATATCTGGTGGCACAGTAGATTGCACGCGGTGCTCTGACAAAATGCAGAAGGACATTTGGCAGATGGACATTTGGCAGACGGACATTTGGCAGATGGACATTTGGCCGACAGACAGAAAGCTAAAGAATGTTCCGATTTCGGCCGAGGGCAGATACGTTCCAGAGTGCTCTGTTCTAATCAGAGCCTCGGGCGCCGTAACTTCCTCTGGGAACCTTACCATGGGTCCTAGACCGCACGTCTTGTAATTCTCTGTCTGGGAAATTATCTATCTATCAAATCTATCTATTTATCTATCAAATCTATCTTTCTATCTATTGTATCTATCAAATGTATCTATTGCATCTATTGATCTATCTATCTAATCTATCTATCTATCTATCAAATCTATCTATCTCGTGGCCGGACTGTTATCTGACAGCCACTTGTGTTTTGGCCAAATGTCCGTCGGCCAAATGTCCGTCATCTAAAAGTCCAGCCACAATTGTACGCGCAGTGCCCCAAATTTGAAGTAGGAGGACCGACCAAGCATCTTTTTCCATCTCCCGGTTCCTAAAATCCATGCCATATACACGTCCCCTGATAGGGGACGTAACAGGGATTAAACTGATAAGAATAGTACTACTTAACACACCACTCATATCTAATGGCACAGTAGATTGCACGCGCAGTGCCCCAAATTTGAAGTAGGAGGACCGACCAAGCATCTTTTTCCATCTCCCGGTTCCTAAAATCTATGCCATATACACGTCCCCTGATAGGGGATGTAACAGGGATTAAACTGATAAGAATAGTACTACTTAACACACCACTCCTTTCTGGTGGCACATTAGATTGCACGCGCAGTGCCCCAAATTTGAAGTAGGAGGACCGACCAAGCATCTTTTTCCATCTCCCGGTTCCTAAAATCGATGCCATGTACACGTCCCCTGATAGGGGACGTAACAGGGATTAAACTGATAAGAATAGTACTACTTAACACACCACTCATATCTGGTGGCACAGTAGATTGCACGCGGTGCTCTGACAAAATGCAGAAGGACATTTGGCAGATGGACATTTGGCAGACGGACATTTGGCAGATGGACATTTGGCCGACAGACAGAAAGCTAAAGAATGTTCCGATTTCGGCCGAGGGCAGATACGTTCCAGAGTGCTCTGTTCTAATCAGAGCCTCGGGCGCCATAACTTCCTCTGGGAACCTTACCATGGGTCCTAGACCGCACGTCTTGTAATTCTCTGTCTGGGAAATTATCTATCTATCAAATCTATCTATTTATCTATCAAATCTATCTTTCTATCTGTTGTATCTATTAAATGTATCTATTGCATCTATTGATCTATCTATCTAATCTATCTATCTATCTATCTATCTATCTATCTATCTATCAAATCTATCTATCTTGTGGCCGGACTGTTATCTGACAGCCACTTGTGTTTTGGCCAAATGTCCGTCGGCCAAATGTCCGTCATCTAAAAGTCCAGCCACAATTGCACGCGCAGTGCCCCAAATTTGAAGTAGGAGGACCGACCAAGCATCTTTTTCCATCTCCCGGTTCCTAAAATCTATGCCATATACACGTCCCCTGATAGGGGACGTAACAGGGATTAAACTGATAAGAATAGTACTACTTAACACACCACTCCTTTCTGGTGGCACATTAGATTGCACGCGCAGTGCCCCAAATTTGAAGTAGGAGGACCGACCAAGCATCTTTTTCCATCTCCCGGTTCCTAAAATCGATGCCATGTACACGTCCCCTGATAGGGGACGTAACAGGGATTAAACTGATAAGAATAGTACTACTTAACACACCACTCATATCTGGTGGCACAGTAGATTGCACGCGGTGCTCTGACAAAATGCAGAAGGACATTTGGCAGATGGACATTTGGCAGACGGACATTTGGCAGATGGACATTTGGCCGACAGACAGAAAGCTAAAGAATGTTCCGATTTCGGCCGAGGGCAGATACGTTCCAGAGTGCTCTGTTCTAATCAGAGCCTCGGGCGCCGTAACTTCCTCTGGGAACCTTACCATGGGTCCTAGACCGCACGTCTTGTAATTCTCTGTCTGGGAAATTATCTATCTATCAAATCTATCTATTTATCTATCAAATCTATCTTTCTATCTATTGTATCTATCAAATGTATCTATTGCATCTATTGATCTATCTATCTAATCTATCTATCTATCTATCTATCTATCTATCTATCTATCAAATCTATCTATCTCGTGGCCGGATTGTTATCTGACAGCCACTTGTGTTTTGGCCAAATGTCCGTCGGCCAAATGTCCGTCATCTAAAAGTCCAGCCACAATTGTACGCGCAGTGCCCCAAATTTGAAGTAGGAGGACCGACCAAGCATCTTTTTCCATCTCCCGGTTCCTAAAATCCATGCCATATACACGTCCCCTGATAGGGGACGTAACAGGGATTAAACTGATAAGAATAGTACTACTTAACACACCACTCATATCTAATGGCACAGTAGATTGCACGTGCAGTGCCCCAAATTTGAAGTAGGAGGACCGACCAAGCATCTTTTTCCATCTCCCGGTTCCTAAAATCTATGTCATATACACGTCCCCTGATAGGGGATGTAACAGGGATTAAACTGATAAGAATAGTACTACTTAACACACCACTCCTTTCTGGTGGCACATTAGATTGCACGCGCAGTGCCCCAAATTTGAAGTAGGAGGACCGACCAAGCATCTTTTTCCATCTCCCGGTTCCTAAAATCGATGCCATGTACACGTCCCCTGATAGGGGACGTAACAGGGATTAAACTGATAAGAATAGTACTACTTAACACACCACTCATATCTGGTGGCACAGTAGATTGCACGCGGTGCTCTGACAAAATGCAGAAGGACATTTGGCAGATGGACATTTGGCCGACAGACAGAAAGCTAAAGAATGTTCAGATTTCGGCCGAGGGCAGATACGTTCCAGAGTGCTCTGTTCTAATCAGAGCCTCGGGCGCCGTAACTTCCTCTGGGAACCTTACCATGGGTCCTAGACCGCACGTCTTGTAATTCTCTGTCTGGGAAATTATCTATCTATCAAATCTATCTATTTATCTATCAAATCTATCTTTCTATCTATTGTATCTATTAAATGTATCTATTGCATCTATTGATCTATCTATCTAATCTATCTATCTATCTATCTATCAAATCTATCTATCTTGTGGCCGGACTGTTATCTGACAGCCACTTGTGTTTTGGCCAAATGTCCGTCGGCCAAATGTCCGTCATCTAAAAGTCCAGCCACAATTGCACACGCAGTGCCCCAAATTTGAAGTAGGAGGACCGACCAAGCATCTTTTTCCATCTCCTGGTTCCTAAAATCCATGCCATATACACGTCCCCTGATAGGGGACGTAACAGGGATTAAACTGATAAGAATAGTACTACTTAACACACCACTCATATCTAATGGCACAGTAGATTGCATGCGCAGTGCCCCAAATTTGAAGTAGGAGGACCGACCAAGCATCTTTTTCCATCTCCCGGTTCCTAAAATCCATGCCATATACACGTCCCCTGATAGGGGATGTAACAGGGATTAAACTGATAAAAATAGTACTACTTAACACACCACTCATATCTGGTGGCACAGTAGATTGCACGCGCAGTGCCCCAGATTTGAAGTAGGAGGACCGACCAAGCATCTTTTTCCATCTCCCGGTTCCTAAAATCTATGCCATATACACGTCCCCTGATAGGGGACGTAACAGGGATTAAACTGATAAGAATAGTACTACTTAACACACTACTCATATCTGGTGGCACAGTAGATTGCACGCGGTGCTCTGACAAAATGCAGAAGGACATTTGGCAGACAGACAGAAAGCTAAAGAATGTTCAGATTTCGGCCGAGGGCAGATACGTTCCAGAGTGCTCTGTTCTAAACAGAGCCTCGGGCGCCGCAACGGCCTCTGGGAACCTTACCATGGGTCCCAGACCGCACGTCTTATAATTCTCTGTCTGGGAAATTATCTATCTATCAAATCTATCTATTTATCTATCAAATCTATCTATCTATCATATCTATCAAATGTATCTATTGCATCTATTGATCTATCTATCTAATCTATGTATCTATCTATCTATCAAATCTATCTATCTCGTGGCCGGACTGTTATCTGACAGCCACTTGTGTTTCGGCCAAATGTCCGTCGGCTAAAAGTCTGGCCACGATTGCATGCGCAGTGCCCCAAATTTGAAGTAGGAGGACCGACCAAGCATCTTTTTCCATCTCCCGGTTCCTACAATCCATGCCATATACACGTCCCCTGATAGGGGAAGTAACAAGGATTAAACTGATAAAAATAGTACTACTTAACACACCACTCATATCTGGTGGCACAGTAGATTGCATGCAGTGCTCTGACAAAATGCAGAAGGACATTTGGCAGATGGACATTTGGCAGACGGACATTTGGCAGACGGACATTTGGCCGACAGACAGAAAGCTAAAGAATGTTCCGATTTCGGCCGAGGGCAGATACGTTCCAGAGTGCTCTGTTCTAATCAGAGCCTCGGGCGCCATAACTTCCTCTGGGAACCTTACCATGGGTCCTAGACCGCACGTCTTGTAATTCTCTGTCTGGGAAATTATCTATCTATCAAATCTATCTTTCTATCTATTGTATCTATCAAATGTATCTATTGCATCTATTGATCTATCTATCTAATCTATCTATCTATCTATCAAATCTATCTATCTCGTGGCCGGACTGTTATCTGACAGCCACTTGTGTTTTGGCCAAATGTCCGTCGGCCAAATGTCCGTCATCTAAAAGTCCAGCCACAATTGTACGCGCAGTGCCCCAAATTTGAAGTAGGAGGACCGACCAAGCATCTTTTTCCATCTCCCGGTTCCTAAAATCGATGCCATGTACACGTCCCCTGATAGGGGACGTAACAGGGATTAAACTGATAAGAATAGTACTACTTAACACACCACTCATATCTGGTGGCACAGTAGATTGCACGCGGTGCTCTGACAAAATGCAGAAGGACATTTGGCAGATGGACATTTGGCAGACGGACATTTGGCAGATGGACATTTGGCCGACAGACAGAAAGCTAAAGAATGTTCCGATTTCGGCCGAGGGCAGATACGTTCCAGAGTGCTCTGTTCTAATCAGAGCCTCGGGCGCCGTAACTTCCTCTGGGAACCTTACCATGGGTCCTAGACCGCACGTCTTGTAATTCTCTGTCTGGGAAATTATCTATCTATCAAATCTATCTATTTATCTATCAAATCTATCTTTCTATCTATTGTATCTATTAAATGTATCTATTGCATCTATTGATCTATCTATCTAATCTATCTATCTATCTATCTATCAAATCTATCTATCTTGTGGCCGGACTGTTATCTGACAGCCACTTGTGTTTTGGCCAAATGTCCGTCGGCCAAATGTCCGTCATCTAAAAGTCCAGCCACAATTGCACGCGCAGTGCCCCAAATTTGAAGTAGGAGGACCGACCAAGCATCTTTTTCCATCTCCTGGTTCCTAAAATCCATGCCATATACACGTCCCCTGATAGGGGACGTAACAGGGATTAAACTGATAAGAATAGTACTACTTAACACACCACTCATATCTAATGGCACAGTAGATTGCATGCGCAGTGCCCCAAATTTGAAGTAGGAGGACCGACCAAGCATCTTTTTCCATCTCCCGGTTCCTAAAATCCATGCCATATACACGTCCCCTGATAGGGGATGTAACAGGGATTAAACTGATAAAAATAGTACTACTTAACACACCACTCATATCTGGTGGCACAGTAGATTGCACGCGCAGTGCCCCAGATTTGAAGTAGGAGGACCGACCAAGCATCTTTTTCCATCTCCCGGTTCCTAAAATCTATGCCATATACACGTCCCCTGATAGGGGACGTAACAGGGATTAAACTGATAAGAATAGTACTACTTAACACACTACTCATATCTGGTGGCACAGTAGATTGCACGCGGTGCTCTGACAAAATGCAGAAGGACATTTGGCAGACAGACAGAAAGCTAAAGAATGTTCAGATTTCGGCCGAGGGCAGATACGTTCCAGAGTGCTCTGTTCTAATCAGAGCCTCGGGCGCCGCAACGGCCTCTGGGAACCTTACCATGGGTCCCAGACCGCACGTCTTATAATTCTCTGTCTGGGAAATTATCTATCTATCAAATCTATCTATTTATCTATCAAATCTATCTATCTATCATATCTATCAAATGTATCTATTGCATCTATTGATCTATCTATCTAATCTATGTATCTATCTATCTATCAAATCTATCTATCTCGTGGCCGGACTGTTATCTGACAGCCACTTGTGTTTCGGCCAAATGTCCGTCGGCTAAAAGTCTGGCCACGATTGCATGCGCAGTGCCCCAAATTTGAAGTAGGAGGACCGACCAAGCATCTTTTTCCATCTCCCGGTTCCTACAATCCATGCCATATACACGTCCCCTGATAGGGGAAGTAACAAGGATTAAACTGATAAAAATAGTACTACTTAACACACCACTCATATCTGGTGGCACAGTAGATTGCATGCAGTGCTCTGACAAAATGCAGAAGGACATTTGGCAGATGGACATTTGGCAGACGGACATTTGGCAGACGGACATTTGGCCGACAGACAGAAAGCTAAAGAATGTTCCGATTTCGGCCGAGGGCAGATACGTTCCAGAGTGCTCTGTTCTAATCAGAGCCTCGGGCGCCATAACTTCCTCTGGGAACCTTACCATGGGTCCTAGACCGCACGTCTTGTAATTCTCTGTCTGGGAAATTATCTATCTATCAAATCTATCTTTCTATCTATTGTATCTATCAAATGTATCTATTGCATCTATTGATCTATCTATCTAATCTATCTATCTATCTATCAAATCTATCTATCTCGTGGCCGGACTGTTATCTGACAGCCACTTGTGTTTTGGCCAAATGTCCGTCGGCCAAATGTCCGTCATCTAAAAGTCCAGCCACAATTGTACGCGCAGTGCCCCAAATTTGAAGTAGGAGGACCGACCAAGCATCTTTTTCCATCTCCCGGTTCCTAAAATCGATGCCATGTACACGTCCCCTGATAGGGGACGTAACAGGGATTAAACTGATAAGAATAGTACTACTTAACACACCACTCATATCTGGTGGCACAGTAGATTGCACGCGGTGCTCTGACAAAATGCAGAAGGACATTTGGCAGATGGACATTTGGCAGACGGACATTTGGCAGATGGACATTTGGCCGACAGACAGAAAGCTAAAGAATGTTCCGATTTCGGCCAAGGGCAGATACGTTCCAGAGTGCTCTGTTCTAATCAGAGCCTCGGGCGCCGTAACTTCCTCTGGGAACCTTACCATGGGTCCTAGACCGCACGTCTTGTAATTCTCTGTCTGGGAAATTATCTATCTATCAAATCTATCTATTTATCTATCAAATCTATCTTTCTATCTATTGTATCTATTAAATGTATCTATTGCATCTATTGATCTATCTATCTAATCTATCTATCTATCTATCTATCTATCTATCTATCAAATCTATCTATCTTGTGGCCGGACTGTTATCTGACAGCCACTTGTGTTTTGGCCAAATGTCCGTCGGCCAAATGTCCGTCATCTAAAAGTCCAGCCACAATTGCACGCGCAGTGCCCCAAATTTGAAGTAGGAGGACCGACCAAGCATCTTTTTCCATCTCCTGGTTCCTAAAATCCATGCCATATACACGTCCCCTGATAGGGGACGTAACAGCGATTAAACTGATAAGAATAGTACTACTTAACACACCACTCATATCTAATGGCACAGTAGATTGCATGCGCAGTGCCCCAAATTTGAAGTAGGAGGACCGACCAAGCATCTTTTTCCATCTCCCGGTTCCTAAAATCCATGCCATATACACGTCCCCTGATAGGGGATGTAACAGGGATTAAACTGATAAGAATAGTACTACTTAACACACCACTCATATCTGGTGGCACAGTAGATTGCACGCGCAGTGCCCCAGATTTGAAGTAGGAGGACCGACCAAGCATCTTTTTCCATCTCCCGGTTCCTAAAATCTATGCCATATACACGTCCCCTGATAGGGGACGTAACAGGGATTAAACTGATAAGAATAGTACTACTTAACACACTACTCATATCTGGTGGCACAGTAGATTGCACGCGGTGCTCTGACAAAATGCAGAAGGACATTTGGCAGACAGACAGAAAGCTAAAGAATGTTCCGATTTCGGCCGAGGGCAGATACGTTCCAGAGTGCTCTGTTCTAATCAGAGCCTCGGGCGCCGCAACGGCCTCTGGGAACCTTACCATGGGTCCCAGACCGCACGTCTTATAATTCTCTGTCTGGGAAATTATCTATCTATCAAATCTATCTATTTATCTATCAAATCTATCTATCTATCATATCTATCAAATGTATCTATTGCATCTATTGATCTATCTATCTAATCTATGTATCTATCTATCTATCAAATCTATCTATCTCGTGGCCGGACTGTTATCTGACAGCCACTTGTGTTTCGGCCAAATGTCCGTCGGCTAAAAGTCTGGCCACGATTGCATGCGCAGTGCCCCAAATTTGAAGTAGGAGGACCGACCAAGCATCTTTTTCCATCTCCCGGTTCCTACAATCCATGCCATATACACGTCCCCTGATAGGGGAAGTAACAAGGATTAAACTGATAAAAATAGTACTACTTAACACACCACTCATATCTGGTGGCACAGTAGATTGCATGCAGTGCTCTGACAAAATGCAGAAGGACATTTGGCAGATGGACATTTGGCAGACGGACATTTGGCAGACGGACATTTGGCCGACAGACAGAAAGCTAAAGAATGTTCCGATTTCGGCCGAGGGCAGATACGTTCCAGAGTGCTCTGTTCTAATCAGAGCCTCGGGCGCCATAACTTCCTCTGGGAACCTTACCATGGGTCCTAGACCGCACGTCTTGTAATTCTCTGTCTGGGAAATTATCTATCTATCAAATCTATCTTTCTATCTATTGTATCTATCAAATGTATCTATTGCATCTATTGATCTATCTATCTAATCTATCTATCTATCTATCAAATCTATCTATCTCGTGGCCGGACTGTTATCTGACAGCCACTTGTGTTTTGGCCAAATGTCCGTCGGCCAAATGTCCGTCATCTAAAAGTCCAGCCACAATTGTACGCGCAGTGCCCCAAATTTGAAGTAGGAGGACCGACCAAGCATCTTTTTCCATCTCCCGGTTCCTAAAATCCATGCCATATACACGTCCCCTGATAGGGGACGTAACAGGGATTAAACTGATAAGAATAGTACTACTTAACACACCACTCATATCTAATGGCACAGTAGATTGCACGCGCAGTGCCCCAAATTTGAAGTAGGAGGACCGACCAAGCATCTTTTTCCATCTCCCGGTTCCTAAAATCCATGCCATATACACGTCCCCTGATAGGGGATGTAACAGGGATTAAACTGATAAGAATAGTACTACTTAACACACCACTCCTTTCTGGTGGCACATTAGATTGCACGCGCAGTGCCCCAAATTTGAAGTAGGAGGACCGACCAAGCATCTTTTTCCATCTCCCGGTTCCTAAAATCGATGCCATGTACACGTCCCCTGATAGGGGACGTAACAGGGATTAAACTGATAAGAATAGTACTACTTAACACACCACTCATATCTGGTGGCACAGTAGATTGCATGCGGTGCTCTGACAAAATGCAGAAGGACATTTGGCAGATGGACATTTGGCAGACGGACATTTGGCAGATGGACATTTGGCCGACAGACAGAAAGCTAAAGAATGTTCCGATTTCGGCCGAGGGCATATACGTTCCAGAGTGCTCTGTTCTAATCAGAGCCTCGGGCGCCGTAACTTCCTCTGGGAACCTTACCATGGGTCCTAGAACGCACGTCTTGTAATTCTCTGTCTGGGAAATTATCTATCTATCAAATCTATCTATCTATTTATCTATCAAATCTATCTTTCTATCTATTGTATCTATCAAATGTATCTATTGCATCTATTGATCTATCTATCTAATCTATCTATCTATCTATCTATCTATCTATCTATCTATCAAATCTATCTATCTCGTGGCCGGACTGTTATCTGACAGCCACTTGTGTTTTGGCCAAATGTCCGTCGGCCAAATGTCCGTCATCTAAAAGTCCAGCCACAATTGCACGCGCAGTGCCCCAAATTTGAAGTAGGAGGACCGACCAAGCATCTTTTTCCATCTCCCGGTTCCTAAAATCCATGCCATATACACGTCCCCTGATAGGGGACGTAACAGGGATTAAACTGATAAGAATAGTACTACTTAACACACCACTCATATCTAATGGCACAGTAGATTGCATGCGCAGGGCCCCAAATTTGAAGTAGGAGGACCGACCAAGCATCTTTTTCCATCTCCCGGTTCCTAAAATCCATGCCATATACATGTCCCCTGATAGGGGATGTAACAGGGATTAAACTGATAAGAATAGTACTACTTAACACACCACTCATATCTGGTGGCACAGTAGATTGCACGCGCAGTGCCTCAGATTTGAAGTAGGAGGACCGACCAAGCATCTTTTTCCATCTCCCGGTTCCTAAAATCTATGCCATATACACGTCCCCTGATAGGGGACATAACAGGGATTAAACTGATAAGAATAGTACTACTTAACACACTACTCATATCTGGTGGCACAGTAGATTGCACGCGGTGCTCTGACAAAATGCAGAAGGACATTTGGCAGACAGACAGAAAGCTAAAGAATGTTCCGATTTCGGCCGAGGGCAGATACGTTCCAGAGTGCTCTGTTCTAATCAGAGCCTCGGGCGCCGCAACGGCCTCTGGGAACCTTACCATGGGTCCCAGACCGCACGTCTTGTAATTCTCTGTCTGGGAAATTATCTATCTATCAAATCTATCTATTTATCTATCAAATCTATCTATCTATCTATCTATCTATCATATCTATCAAATGTATCTATTGCATCTATTGATCTATCTATCTAATCTATGTATCTATCTATCTATCAAATCTATCTATCTCATGGCCGGACTGTTATCTGACAGCCACTTGTGTTTCGGCCAAATGTCCGTCGGCTAAAAGTCCGGCCACGATTGCATGCGCAGTGCCCCAAATTTGAAGTAGGAGGACCGACCAAGCATCTTTTTCCATCTCCCGGTTCCTAAAATCCATGCCATATACACGTCCCCTGATAGGGGAAGTAACAAGGATTAAACTGATAAAAAATAGTACTACTTAACACACCACTCATATCTGGTGGCACAGTAGATTGCATGCAGTGCTCTGACAAAATGCAGAAGGACATTTGGCAGATGGACATTTGGCAGACGGACATTTGGCAGACGGACATTTGGCCGACAGACAGAAAGCTAAAGAATGTTCCAATTTCGGCCGAGGGCAGATACATTCCAGAGTGCTCTGTTCTAATCAGAGCCTCGGGCGCCGCAACTGCCTCTGGGAACCTTACCATGGGTCCCAGACCGCACGTCTTGTAATTCTCTGTCTGGGAAATTATCTATCTATCAAATCTATCTATTTATCTATCAAATCTTTCTATCTATCATATATATCAAATGTATCTATTGCATCTATTGATCTATCTATCTAATCTATGTATCTATCTATCTATCTATCAAATCTATCTATCTCGTGGCCGGACTGTTATCTGACAGCCACTTGTGTTTCGGCCAAATGTCCGTCGGCTAAAAGTCCGGCCACGATTGCACGCGCAGTGCCCCAAATTTGAAGTAGGAGGACCGACCAAGCATCTTTTTCCGTCTCCCGGTTCCTAAAATCCATGCCATATACACGTCCCCTGATAGGGGACGTAACAGGGATTAAACTGATAAGAATAGTACTACTTAACACACCTTATAATAACGCAGAGAGAGGCAACACAGAGAGAGGAGTCTGAAGAAGAGGAGTCAGAGGAGGAAGGTGGCTTTGAGGAGGTGGAAGACCAAACACAGAAGGTGTCCCAGGGGGCTTGTTGTCACCTTTCGGGGACCCTTGGTGTTGTACGTGGCTGGGTGGAGGAAGAGACCTTCAATGACATCAGTGAGGACAAGGAACGGGGCATGGCTTGCTTGGTATCCAACCTTGTGCAAATGGGGAGTTTGCGGTTGTGCAAATGGACTGTTTCCGGTTGTTTGTGGTGCGTTAAACGGGGAGTTTGGTCTGTCACTGTGAAGCGGGCGTAACCCTTACACTGCCTGATCGATACAACATCATACTGATGTTTTAAAGCACGTTATTCCAAGCAATTTAGGAATGTTAGGTGATTTATGCCCTTTATGGATTAAAACCAGACTCTGCATCAACTATGTAATTTTACGTGGGAGTTTTGCCATGGATCCCCCTCCGGCATGCCACAGTCCAGGTGTTAGTACCCTTGAAACAACTTTTCCATCACTATTGTGGCCAGAAAGAGTCCCTGTGGGTTTTAAAATTCGCCTGCCTATTGAAGTCAATGGCGGTTCGCCCGGTTCGCCCGTTCGCGAACATTTGCGGAAGTTCACGTTCACCGTTCGCGAACGGAAAATTTTAAGTTTGTGACATCACTACACCCCACCATATAGTGCTCAGTATCAAAGTGCACAGCATAAATGAATAACTGAAAGCAAACTAAAGCATGGGGTTAACCATCCTAATTATATATCAAACATGAACAAAATTATGCATCAAAAAAGTCTATAAGAAAATATCCTATGTAAACATCATATGCATGAAAATAAGCAACCAGACATTATGTATGAGATATCCCAGTGCATCAAATAATAACCAGGAGTAAAACGGTTAAAGCAAAGTTAATCATATTGAGGTGATTAGCAAATGT